>NC_091929.1:28455079-28605079 GCF_041260155.1 Ptychodera flava
GACTGAATTCACATCAGAAAATTTGAATATTGTAACTTACAACTTTTTACATGTTGTGCACTTGAATCTGAGATCCCTACCTGTTCCATTATGACTAAGAGCATATTGGCTGTGACTTTTGGCTATGTAACCGCTATGTAAATGCAGCCGGTGGAACTTTAAAAAGAGACCACGTATTATGTAGACAAAAGACAATTTTTTACCTGAATGTGTTGTATACTTTTTAGAAAACACAATAAAACTTATTGAATCTAACAATTCTTTGATGAGATGAAATCAGATTTGTAAAGGTGTAACAATTCAAAACATTTGATTCGTCTACATTGTGTACCATAATACCACGTGATAAATTTAAACAACGTTGAATACAGCAACTATTAGGAGTTTTCCTACAGAAATCGTTCACACCGTTACAATTTCGTAGTATTGGGTTAAAATTTTGCATATTTTTTCAAGGATAACGCTAATTCTAGGGTATTCTTTAAAGAGAAAAAACCATGGTTAGTATGCTTTAAACCTTATCGACACCGTGTTTTGTTTTGGAGTAGGAGGACACATAATCTAACACTTCACGGGAATTCCTACGTGTAGTAATTGTGCTCTTTCACCAGCTGACTTGTTTGTGTCTTCAAAAGAGGCAGAATTTATCAAGCAACTGGAGAAGATCTCTTTAGCTGAAGAATTCAATTTTACATTCAGATATTTCATTTCTGTCTAATCCAGATTAAATGACTATCTCCCTATAATTTATCCTCCAGAATTTGAGATTAAGGAAAGTATTGCATCAGCTTCTTCTGTTTCGTATTTCGATCTTTACATTACTGGTCGCTAGATATAAAACAAGAGAGGTTTGAACTTTACTATCAAAATTTCCTACACCTCAACATTCCACACTCAGTAGCATATGGAGTATACCTATCTCAGCTCATACGTTTTCAAAAGTATTTAGCTCATATAATGACTTTGCAGAGAGCATTACTATCTGTCTTGCAAATTTATAAGTCAAAGGTACAATAAACACCGGCTTGTATCGACATCAAACGTTTTTGTTAGGTATCATGGGCTCTTAGATACATGTATGATCACTGACGATATCAGTGACATTAGCCTGGAGATTGCAACCACCTTCATATTTTGACATTACATAGTGGTATATGCCGGATGTTACTTGTAGGGCAGGATATGTTTACCCCCTCAGAACACCTGACATCACTGCATGAGTGTTTTACCAGAGGTCCATATATCTTTGTTATCCACGTTGACTGTATTATGTGTATCGATACTGTGTTCATATACTGTGCTGTGCTGTGCAGTGCTGTATTGTGTTTGTCATATACAATGATAATGTAATGAGACTTTTGACTGATGAGTTTGAGATTACGGATGGCTGTCATGATTGCTATTAATCGTCTTTGTGTGTATACATGCTAAACCGAAATGCCAGAAATTATTGTTTTGTTTGCACAACAACAATTTTCAACTTTCAATCATTGCGATTGCAGAGTAGCAAGACCTTTTAACAATTATAAATTGTTAGGTGGATATGACTACTTTCGCACAGGAACTTATCAATATATTTTTGCACTAAATCACGGAGGAGCTAATAAGGAGCTAAAACATCAGATCCCATGAATTTTACCAAACCACATTTTACAAATTCCGGATTTATCTCTTTTCAAAATAATCAATTTTCGTTTTCATGGTCATGAATTTACTTCCTTATGGCATGGATTATGACAAGATTTAAAAATTCAAGGTTTGTTTTGAAATAATCAGAAAGAAAAGTACAAGCTGTTAACAGTATGTAAGATAACATGCTTAGAACATTCGCAGACTTGAGAAAATCCTCACATTGCCAAAAATAGAGTTGCAATCTGGGAACTGTTTGATCTCGAAAAACCATATCGTTATCCTTGAAAGGCCAAACAAACTTCTGTTTTTTTTTAATTATTTCAACATGTACTTGCAAAAGAGCTTTCGCAAGTTTATATGGTGGGGAAAAGTCGAATACAATGGGGAAGCTCCTAATTACAAAATTAGAGAGGAGCCTTAACAGTAAGGGGAACTTAAAGGCCAACGAGCTGCGACTCTGCGAAATTTGTCAAATCTCCAGGTACCTCAAATTTCCTCTAATAATTCATTGCAATCTGCAAATTGAACGATATAGACATTAACTATGCCTCAAAAACGTTTGCTTGTAACAGATTAGTCAGGAACTCGAAGAGATTTTTATTCATTTTAAATTTCCAGCCACTTATAAAATCTAGCCATGTTATGTGAAAAACGAAAAAAGAATTGTCAAAGTTGAGTGAATACCTTTCCCGTCCTTTCAGTGGGTTGCATCATGTTGTGTCTGTAAAGATTCAAATGTGTACATGCAACATTTACGCTGTTTATCATGTAGTTGTATTGAGGCGATCATATTTGGGTACGGCACCCGTTTATTATTTGTCGTACTGAATTCTCGCAGTGAAGTCCTACTCAGTGGATAATTATAAAATTAATTGAGTAAACATCTCTGAGTAAGAACATATCTATGAACTAATTTTAATCTAAATATAAAATCATAAAAATAATGCCCAACGTTGCAGCTCATTTGCCTTTAAACAAGATGTTTCAATGTTAAGTATTGCACGAGGTGAACGACACCTTTGATGTAAATGCGAATGTTCTTTTTAACTACAAATGATTGAGCTTTCATAGCTGTGATATTGAATTTTGGATTTATAACTTCATGAACTCGGTATTAAAGTTAAATTCTTGTTTACCTGACGGTGTGTCAGGGAACGCTCAATGTTGATTAATTTTTATTAAATTTCCAGTTTTTACGACAGATTATGGAATATTTACAACCATTTTTAGGCTTTTTTCACGGAGCTAACTGAACTGAAATCCCTTTTACGACTATCAACCTTACATAAATGCATCCATTAAACGCTTATGTCCTCAGCTGATATCAAAACATTAGCAGGACATCATATAGCCAAAACTATAGCAGGACATCATATAGCCAAAAACATATTAGATCTAGATTGCGTTTCTTTTAATATTTCAATATTTTTCCATATGTGTGACGCCTTTTTATGATCTCCCATGGAAAGTCTATTTATTTTACAAGTTGTTCCAGCAACATATACAGATAAATGCGTGGCAACTAAATTCAATGAATAATCCAAAACTTCTAGCTCATAATGTACCAAGTATCGCAATAGAGACATGAAATTCTAACCCATGAAACTCGTGCATATACAATTTTGTAATCAAAATAATAAAATTCATCTCATCCAATTTACGATTAATTTTAATCCTGGTAAACAATATTTTGCCAATCAAACCTTGATGTTATCTTATGTAAGTAAACAACTTCTGTCATTCATTTTGTACCATTCCTCATACTTCTTTGGCGATCATTCAAGATAGCGATGACGAGTTGTGTCTCTACAGTGAAGTACCTGCGGAACGCATGATATCTCATTTTCAAAAGATACAATTTTACATTATTTATACATTTCTTATGCAAGAATTTAACATTTCAATATAAATTCTTGTTAGCGGCGACGGCTTCGAATCTACTAAATAAAACAAAGTCAATTTGTTTGTCGCAATTTCATACTTCAAGAATTGCATAGTTTCCGTACTAGTGCATCAAAAGCTACAAAATTAACATACAGTTTTGCTAGGTCTTTGTCTCATACTCACTCTATAAGTTAGCACGAAAACACGTGCTATAGAGACACAACTTTATACCTTTGATTTTATTCATGTAATTCTACATTCTCTGACACCATGCGATATTACTTTTACGAACTTGTATTCTCAATTCTCCACTTTTTGAGGTGCTGCGTCTCCTGGTATATATTATCCCATAATTGCATAAAAAATGTACGACAAACTTCAAAACTACGCAAACAACCATCCTTTCGTGTGCTTTTCGTGTAATTCAGCTATCATCTGATCCCTTGTATGAAAAATGCAAATCAGTTTCGCGTACAGGCTTGTTTAAAGAGTCATACACATTTACCAATAACTGAGTATTGCAGCATATAACACGTTGAAGTGAAAGTATTGGAAACAATCAACAATCTTGCTTACGAAGTTATTTGTAAATTATGTAAAACCCCTAATCGGCAATGACATTACACCGTTGAGGGCGTATGTCTAAATATTTATCCCCGACGTATCATAGAGTTAGCATAAACGGTAGCGTACACACCGATATGCAAATAATTTTAAGACGCATGTGTGCTTGTCTTATAAGACGTTATGAATAAAATATTTTAAATGTACACATGAAATTTGTTTATAATCTAGCATAAAAAAGCGTACGCTTTGAATTAGAATTTTGGTTTTATTGGTTGCGCTCCTTTTATCCATTTCTCGTTTTCCATTTTTCTCATGTTCTGGGTTATTTTGCACTTTTTCATTTCTCTCAGTTTCCCCCTCTGTCGATCTGTCCGTTTGTGTGTGTGTGTGTGTGTCTGTCTGTCTGTCTCTCTGTCTGTCGATTCCTCATAACAATGGGTATGATTGGTTGAAGTCAGTTCAGTGTGTATTTTTAACTTGAACACACTCAGTCTTGTAACTTTTTTTAGCTTCAAGCAGGAACGTCAAATAGACTTCGAAAAAAAGATGATATAAAATAAAAAACACGCCATGAGAACACACTTGTTGGCAATTGAAGTAAAAAGTGTAGGCTAACGGCATTGCAATGTAGTCATTGTTTCTGTTGGAATGGAAGTGACATAATGAGGCAGAGGTACACACGAATACTCTCCATCGATTGTGACTCATATACTCATGAATAGTCTCTGCCTAAATGAATACTAATGGTATCAGACCTGAAGTCAACGGACATTGACTGTCAATCGTGTGTAATTTGATCGGATAGAATTTACTCAATCTTTTTGAAATACCTGACATCATGTCATTGTCTTGTGACCAGAAATGTTGTTTCTATGGTATTGTTGCCGTACATTGTCTGTGTAGCCTAAAGTCACCATTTGTTTCATTTTGAAAATTTAAATATATGATTGTAACTGAGATTTCCAAAATGTAGATGAATGACCTTTTATCATCAGCGTTATCTCAAATCAAATAGATTAACTAGATAAAAATTTCGAAGTGAAAATACAACTAACATTGTAAAACGTAATTTGTCAATGTAAATTAGCACTAATGGGTATCATGTATGAAGACTGCCGCTTTGCGGAAGTGCGTACCTCGACTGTGAAAGACTTACAATTTGGCTCAAACATTCTTCAATGATACTTTCAACCATACTCTCACCAAATAAAGAATGTAAATCATGGGTCACCGCACAAAGTTTGGTACTAAAGAAACAAACTATGTGATATTTACAGATATTTGTAATTCAAAATTGTCATCATCCCTGTGTTAACTCAATGGAGAATTTTCGGAAAACTAAGACTTTCTTATTAAAACTTTCTCATTCAAAGAGCTTAAAATGAACCCGTACAGATGCTAGATCAGAAAAATATTGAAAAAAGTCGATAATCTGAATATTTCTACCCGAAACGCATTCTACAATATCTTGGTTCCTAAGTATCTTCGCTTCATTTCACGTGTAACTAATTCCTAGGACGCAGACAACACACTGCTGATCAAAACAATGTCGCTGGTTGGCGTTTCTTTACAGGGAGATATAAGCCACCATCTGTTCTGTAGATTAGTGCAAACATTGGATTTGGAGGTTTGCTTTCATCAATGGAGAATTCGAAATGATGCAGAACCAACATCAGGGTAATCTTCATTTCACTCATGGCAAAGTTTTGGCCGATGCAATTCCTTTTGAGAAAACAAAAAAATGTTTGTTTGATATGAAGGGTGTATTGGGTCATGTCAGCAACTGCGCATTCTCCTAACACCATGGACAGAATAATGCAAATTTTTCTAAAATTGTACATGAGTACGGTTATTGGTCTGAGACACTGTTAACAGTGCGAACACTTTGGTATACATGAAACCTGAGTCGATTTGATTTTTAACATTTTCCCCATGATTATATTTTCGAACATGTCATACATAATGATACACTGTACAAAGTTTAATTTTGTCAGTGTTAAAAAGCATATACCAGCTATGTCGAACATTACTACCATATAATAATAGGAATCATCTATAGAAAGCCAAATACCGATATCTCTGAGTTTCAGATTAGTCTGCTTGATGTGCTAAATACGTTCAAACTTGATAAAACTAAATGTATTTTAATGGGAGATTTTAATATAGATGCCAGGACACATACAACTAATGTTAATTCCTATTTTACATCTCTTGAATGCCTTGGTTTTCACCAGTTGATTTCTACACCTACCAGAGTGACCAGCTCATCTGAAACATTAATTGACCATATCTACACTAATATTATACAGTATCCAATTCATGCCGGTACTTTAATTACAGATATTTCTGACCATTTTCCAGTTTTTATTGTCATAGAAAATATGACAACAAATCTCTCAAAACAGTATAAAGTCTCATATAGAAATTACAAATTCTACAATTCTACTACTCGCTTCTGTGAAGATCTAACTCATGCTCCGTGGGATCGAGTTTATAACTGTAAGGATGCAAATGAAGCATATAATAATTTTCAGAGTGTTTTCGATGAGTTGTGCAATAGACATGCTCCCATTAATGTACAAATTCGCAGTACAAAGAAAAACCGGAAACCATGGGTCACTAATGCAATTAAAAAATCAATTAATACAAAACACAAATTGTATAGTAAGTGCTCAAATCAAACTTTGATGTCATTGTTGTTGATAGATATAAGAAATTTAGAAATGTGTTGTCTACTGTTCTCAGGAAAGCTAAACAAATGTATTACAACAGCATTTTTATGGAAAACAAGGTAATACCAATGTAATTTGGAAAACTATCAAGCAAGTCCTCGGAAGTCATGAGGAAAAGGCTAAAATACCTTGCCAGACAGCCTACGAGTACTGACAAATGGAGTGCATAATACATTGTCAGCAAAACCTGACATAGTAAATGCATTCAATAATTATTTCGTCAACATTGGACCTGACCTTGCCAACAACATCGATTCTCCTCATAAAAACTTTAATAGTTACCTCACTGAACCCACAACACATTCCTTTTTTATGTCCTCCACTACACAATCTGAAGTTCATAACATCATCTGCACCCTGAATCCAAAAAAGGCATGTGGCCATGACAAAATGCCAGCCAGACTTATAATTGATGGGGCAGCTATAATATCAAAACCCTTGGCATATATATTTAATCTTTCATTTCAGACTGGAATTTTCCCCCAATCTCTAAAAATAGCCAAAGTCACACCAATCTTTAAAAAAGGCACAAAAGATGATCCAGGAAATTATAGACCTATATCAGTATTGCCCTGTTAAGTAAGATTCTAGAAAAAATTGTCAATGCACGCTTAATTCAGTACATAGAAAAAAACAATATTTTATATGAGCATCAATATGGATTTCGTCATAAATACAGCACAAAACTTTCAATTGTAAATCTAATCAATTATCTTATCAAACAACTTGATAATGGCAAAGTAACACTCGGTATTTTCCTTGACTTCTCTAAAGCTTTTGATACAATCAATCATGAAATTCTTCTTTCTAAGCTTTCTCACTATGGTATTCGAGGTCTTCCTTTACTTTGGTTCAGAAATTACTTACACAATAGATCCCAACTAGTCTCTGTCAATAATAATGCCTCATCATTCCTTAATGTTACATGTGGAGTACCACAAGGATCTGTCCTTGGACCTACCCTATTCTTACTATTTATCAATGACATTGCCCGTTCCTCCACATACTTCAATTTTAGATTGTTTGCTGACGATACCAATCTATTTCATACTTTCCTGCAACCAAGTTAATATAAATTTAAATACTGTCGACATTCACCTCAATACTGTAGTGGACTGGTGCAGGGCTAACAAACTTACTGTAAACTACCTCAAAACAAATTACATTGTCTTCAGAAATCATAACAAACATATTTTCTGAATGGTACTCTACACATCAATAATACAGTTATCAATGAGGTTGAAGTGACATCATTTGTAGGTATTCACATGGACAGACATCTTAAATGGTCAAAGCACATTAAAATGATTACTTCTACTATCAGAAAAAAGGTTGGCATCCTTTTCAAATTGAGACAGTTTTTACCACGCAATATCCTTATTCTTCTATACAAACTTTCATCCTACCACACATCACTTATGGTCTTGAAGTTTGGGGTTCAACATATTCCTCACATCTCAATAGTATCTTTCTTTCGCAAAAAATGGCAGTCAGAGCTATAACTTTCAGTGACTTCACAGCAAACTCAGCTACTCTTTTCAAACAACTTAATATTCTCGATATATACAAATTACATAAATTACATATCAGTACATTCATGTATGATCTTATAAATAATAACTTGCCACACAGTCTTACAACATACTGTCAGTTGCCTTCTCATTGCTACAGTACTCGTCATAAAATTAATGGTAACCTTTATGTCCCAAGTGTCAACACTTCCTTGGGTAAATTCTCGATATCATATACAGGCTGCATCTATTGGAATACATTACCTAAACAAATTAAAACAAAAACCACTAGAAGTTCGTTCAGACACTCCCTTTCAAGTCTCCTCATACACGGTTAGTGTTTACATGACGAAGAGTTATATTCAACTTTACAAATATGTATATCATAGATATATAAATATATATATTTCACTATACATTTTGTTTTTTGGTTTGTTTTTTTTTTTATTTTATTTTACATATTTTCTACTTATTCGTAATGAATTTTATGTAGTTGTTCTTATTTACTTAGTTAGTTACTTAGCACTTTCAAGTCTACTTTTA
Source organism: Ptychodera flava (assembly GCF_041260155.1). Lineage (NCBI taxonomy): Eukaryota > Metazoa > Hemichordata > Enteropneusta > Ptychoderidae > Ptychodera > Ptychodera flava. Next base: position 28,463,949 of record NC_091929.1, read on the forward strand.
CACGATTGTTTTTTGTTTTTGTTTTTAAGTGATGAAGAGTTATATTCAACTTTACATATATGTATATCATATTTAAATATATATATATTTTATATACGTTTTTTTTCTTTTCTCTCTTATCGTTTTCTTTTTTACGCATTTCTACTTACTCGTAATGTATCTATTTAGTTATATATTTATTTATGTAGTTGTTCTTTTATTCACTTAGTTACTTTGTTACGATATACTTCAGTTTTCTTTTTTCTTCTTCGTTTCCTTGCTTTAACATCAAATGGCTTTGGGAACGGACTAGACTAGCATTTGCTATTTTCCGTTTCCATTTACCCTTTATCACAGCACAACTCAGATGTACATTCATCATTGAATTGTAATATTATTATGATTAAGGGTAATAAAGATTATTATTATTATTATTATTTACTACCATATGACTCAAACGACCGAGTCATCTGAGCAGGTTTAGGTAAATAATAAGCTCTGCATAAAGCATTAAGTATTGAAGGCATGGATAGTTTATAAATACCCCTATGGATGTTCATTATCGAAACTGAATGGCTCATGAAAGCAGCATCAGTGAATCATGGGTTTCCCAAAAATCTGGATCTTTCAAGGACCATTGAGTAAATTTAATCAGTGTAAAAACATGTAACATTGCTTTTAACCGACATGCTCTTTTTCAAAGCAATATTGCTTCTCAAAGATGATATGAAGCTCCCTAAAACTAATATATTTTCCAAAAGCAGAGAATCTAACGTTTAATATGGTAGCAACACTTTACTCAAAGGATGAAGGGGTACATACTTGGAGTAGAAAACCTCAATTTTGTATCAATTATATAAATTAATTTGTCTAAAATTGATACTACTTTATAAAATTTCATATCTCATTTGAAACTGGAGTATATGTAGAAAAAACGACAACTTTGTTTGGTATTATATACAGGTATTTCAACTTGGCTATGAACAATTGCATGATCATAACGTTTTCTTTTAAAGAATACTCAGAACGTGTTGATAAGCCAGACATTCAAGTTGCCGACTCATTAAATCAGAGGTCAGATAAAACACAAAAGTCTCTCTAGTCGCAGAAAATATTTATCCCAAATTTGTAAGAAATACATACCAAGATATACTGGTCTTAGCAAAGACGGATCACTATTGCCAAAACTCAGGGTGACAGTTGATGACCACTTTCACGTAAACAGAAAGGCAATTGAGCGCTGTCTTTCCTAAGACCAGAGAGACTTTCATGTTTTTCTAACCAATGATTAAATGAGTCGGCACTTTAATGCCTGGCTGATCAAAATATACTGTGTGTACATTCTCTGTGTACTTTAGAAGAAAACGTGTGTGATAAACATGTAATTGTTCACAGCCCAGTTGAAAGACCTTGATTGTCATTCTTAAATGACAAGGGTTGAAAGCTTGTCATTCAAAACAGGTGATTAAAATCATGATACGCAAATGAAATGACTCTTATTCAAAATGTAAAAACTTTATTACCAATAAAATTGCTACTTTTTTGTTATGTGTAATTTAAAGAACATACTGTGTAAATTTCGCAAAATTTGACAAAGCCAAAGCATAAATAATTTGTTTTGAAATGTTGGAAAAGGAAAAGAAGAAGATATCAGGACATTGGGTGATTTTCCTTAATTGCATAAATTACACTTCTTTCTCGCCCATCCTATGGCTGCTTGTCATGCTAAAAGGTGAACCCAACCAATATTGTGATCTGTGGTTATCAAATTGATGAAAACTGAATGAATCTTTGTAAAAAAGTAATTTTGAGCCAAATACACTCTGTTTATGTCCAACGCCACCTTAAATCTCTGTTATTTTAATTGCAAGTACTATTATTAAACAGTTACCTTGGTCCAGCAGAGAAGGGTACAAAGGCATATGGTGATCTCTTTTGAACATTCTCTGGTAAGAATCTGGATGGATCATATGTCTCTGGATCATCCCACACGTGTTTGTTGTGATGAAGGGAATATATATGGGCACTGACAGTCATACCTGTTAAAGTGTTCAACAACTATACTAAATATATTGAATTTATGAATTTTGAATTATTAAGTACGGTAAAAGCAGTGAGTGAAACAGGAAGACGTGACTTTCAGAAGAGAGCATTGAAAGGTCGAGGACCAATCAAATATCCATGTTGCAATATCTGCTTTACATAAGCTGTTCTCCATATGGATAAGTTAAGCACGGCTTCACATTGAAAGATATAGACTGCGCCTCTACATTTGCAACAACATTATTTTTCAACACATACCCGTACATGGCCGGTTTAATGGTCAAGAGCTTACATAACAATCATATAGCTCATCCAGCGACAGAATATGGCAATATTGGACGGCATATAACACTCTCAAGGCGAAAGACATAAATGTCGTTCCTGGCTTCTCTATATGTGTTTGGAAAATGATCGTTATTACCTTACCACTGCTCCAAAAGTACTTCTTAAAGTCACAGATACTATCTTAAATGGTGAAACAAGACTTAGACCAGGGAGGGTGGTATGATAGGGACATTTTTGAGAATCGAGAATTCAAAAATACCTGGTAAGAATGTTCTTCCATCAGGTAGGTCAACAGGTTTGGTGATTTCTCTTGAAATTACCGGCACTGGTGGAGATATCCGGAGACTTTCCTTGATACAAAGGGTTAAATATGGAATGTTGTTCAGATCGTCCCTGGGGGAATAATTTAGTTATTAGTTGTGAAACAACACCATCAGGGACAGTGCACATGTTTTTGTAAATATAATATGACAGTTATTTGTCAGACATGGGGCATGAAAATGATGAGGTATCAGTTAGTCAACGATATGAATATTACGATAGAAAATAGGCAATTGCGGCCCTGAAAACGTAATTTAAAATGAAACACTAAAAATGGAATATTTTGAAAAAAAAACATTACAGTATCAACTGAAATATGAGGCATAATATAAGTATTGGAATGCAGCCTGGTGTGAGTCCTACTGCAACTTCTAATGCCATACATGGCTATGCTTGATCTATCTTCCTCGTTATGATTTGATAAAATCATTTCACAACCAAGTGGACTATGTTATTGTTATTTACAGAATGTTGCCACAGAACAAAATGATGCGGGTGATGTCAATTGTTGTGAGCTGAAATTTTCTCATGTCGATGAATCTCATGCTCCATAATTGTTTTTGTTTGAAGATACACACATTTCAGGAAATGAATATCAAGCAAAATAATGACAAACATCAATTATGAAACTATGTATGATCTATTATAATAGCGCATGCTGTCAATCACGATTCACGGGTTTGCAATTGAGGTGGCAGAATTCTACCTTTGGTTCATATCTTTCATCTATAATTGGCTTTGCTAGGAGTGCCTGCCCTCATGAGAGTTTGATAATGTTTCACCAGCTAACGTACCCACCATAAATGTTATGAGACAGTCATTTTCTTCTTAAGGACATTCTTGCTGTATACTCAAAAATCATGTTAAGCCGGCACGCTGACTGGAATATCAGCATCTGATTCATAGACACAAAACATCGTCAAAAAACAAAATTCAAGTCGTTTACCATTCGATATCTGTGTTTCCTTTTTTTGCAAAGAACTGATCCACTTCTTCCTGGCATTTCTTTTGGTGTTCTGAGTTTTTCGCCAGGTTGTACAGGCACCATGATATTGCGCTGGCTGTAGTGTCGTGTCCTTCAAACATAAACGTGTCCACCTCATCACGGATTTCTTGATCTGTCAAACCATTGCCATCCTCATCCTAACAGTAACAATAAACATATATCACTCATGATAAATGAAGTGTGTAATAACTTACACCACGGATAGAGTTTGGATTGATACACCGTTTACCCAATTAATTGCCTCTTCCTGTAACTCAATCACGTTGAACAAAATTTGCAAGGTGTCTTTGATAAAAATCAACACAGGGGTCATCGACTTTAAGCCTAATCAATCTGAAGTTAAGGTCCACTCCTTTTCCTTTTACAAATTTTCTATTTGAAATGATTTTCACATTCATAACTGTACTTACAAAGGTTTATGAATTTTTTTCATGGAAACTTGTATTCATCAATTTAAATGTGTGTATTTCCTGATTGCCTTTTGTATTTATTTGTTGTGTCTATTTATGTGTTTGTATTTCATGTTTTAATGTGATATTTATTACTTTGTCAATTTTATTACTTCTGTTCTTTTTAGGGGGTCGGAAGCTGTAATCGGGCGAAAGCCTGCAGCTCCACAAATAAATAAATAAATAAAGTAAATAAATAAAATTAGTTATTGAAGAATTGTTTCAATTCACCTTTGCTGATAACAGAATATCCAAGAAATCAATGTATTTTCTCTCTTGGATCAGTCCTCCTGCCTTTTCGATCTCTAGAGCTTTCCTCCGACTTTCAATCACAGCACTTGACTGGCTATGGAGAATATTGAGTGCTCTGAAGTAGTTTCTCCCACTTGAAGTATACTTGTAGATCAGGTCACTGTGGTGGAGTGGCTTGGTAAACCGCTGGATTGTCAGAAAGACGCTATCATAAACAGCGTTGATATACGGATGGGAATTCCTAAATGAGAGAGATGTTGAATCGAAAATGCCTATGTCGATCGGAGCATGTTTCACCGCCACTAGTTGTGATATCAAAGTTAGATGTAGGAAAGTAGCAATACATAGTTTGGAGGATTTTGCAATCCACAGGTACACTTACTGGTACTACGAAGTCGTCATTCATCAAACAAAGCATTGCTTCTCACGACCATGAAGTGCATCATTACACCAAAAAACAGTTCACTTGGTGTTACAAAAAATTATTTGATTCACCTCACTGAAACAAAACCCTGCTCGTAAAATGCATTGGTGGTTTGATGAACGTATAAATTTTCTTTGCCATACGAGATCTCTACGTGATCATCTGCTTTAAATTGACAAACGAATTCTGATACAAATACATCGAGATCAACTCACTTGACAGTCTGACATCCGACATCCAGGCTGAATATACACTTCATTAAGCTATCTAGGGTCATCAAGCTGACATGATGAAACATTTCCAATGATCCTTCATTGCACTGCCTGGACCATTTCTCCTGAAAAGTCATCCAGAGAGGAGACAGTAAGGTGACCGTAAGAGTATCAATGAACTCAGATGGTAAAAAGATTGACAGTATGAAATGGTCACGGTGGACACGGTGATGTTGAGAAAAACCTTGAAAATACTTAAAGGTAGCTAACCTATTGCTTATGGTGTAGTATCTTCAAACAATAGCAAACCTGTCTGTGTAAAGTACGTTGATTGATTGGGCTATCATCTAGCACAACCATGGGGTCTCTTACACACAAAAGAAACCCAACATGCAGATCAAAATCTCACAACTGTTGTCACAACCATGAATTACATTTTTAATTTCAGGCACAGATTATTCTCACAAAAACAAACAAATAATAGAGCAAAAAGAGAATACATAAACAGCGAAGGAAAAAATGTAGCAGCGGTTGATTACAAAACGTTGCGAGGATAAATGCCTGGTGTTTCAAAAAAGGTTGGAGCCTATTTTGTGAGGCTGATATAACTTATTTATAGTCCTGATAGGTTCAACTTTGAATTCGAACAGACTACAGCACAGAGAAAAAAGTGTGCACAATTACGCATAGAAATACTCGTTTTCCCATTTGTACATTTAGGTTTGTGTGTACAGCCATCGCGTGATTGCTTGCGTATACTGAGTCTGTAGAACACTGATTATCGTATTCATTCTGCAGTAGGACCATTGGAAATAGTAGCGCTCTAAAGATGTCAAGGATACCATCACTTACCAATAGTCTACGACAACAATGGACATCACTTGTCAATGCTACAGTTTTAAATCAAAATTGTTGGAGAAATCTGAAAACGATAACTTGGTTGTATTTTATAAAAGCGACAAAAATTGACTTTGGTACTCAAAGGGTTGAGGGTGTAAAGATTTGAACTCACAACTGGGACTATTATGAAATGACTCGTCACATCATGTCAGATCTTAAAAAAAGAAAACTTACCACTAATTCCTCAGCACATTCTTTGAATACTTTTGCATAGGGTTTCAGTATCTCAAAATGGAACCCTGGAGTCAAAAGCTTTCTATTTCGCACCCACTTCGGTCCTCTACTCAGGAGCAAACCATCTCCCAGCCAAGGCTTTATAAAGCCATATATCCATTCATCCTTTGGTTCTGAGCAAAATAATTGGCATTGAACAGTCACAATGTAATCATGTTACAGTCAGACCATAAACAGTTTGTAAATATTGTTCGCAAGTTGGCAAGTCATACTCCACAGCGCGTATGTCATCAGTTACGAATGGCATAATTTGTCCTTTTGCACACACTTCTTTTATTTAAAAGCCCTCGGGAGCTTCTACTCAGAGTCAGTGCAACAACATATGTTGACTTTTTAAAAAACCTCAAAGTTACTTTGCTTACTGTTGATATGAAATTCCGGACAATCCCAGGCTTTTACTGTATTGACGTGTCAGAAAACAATGACACACTGCATGTTTTTCTAGACTGTTCTTTATTTTGATTCGGATAGTAAAATCTACCGAAGTTATCCATCATAGTCGGCTGAATCAAACGACTCAACCTAAGCATGACCAATGAATGTCAGAGGTTTAGTTCAAATCACTTTATTCGGTATTGATATATTGATAATTGCAAAAATTCATTGTATGCAAATTGGCGTATAATCAACATGTCACACTCATCAAACTTTTAGCATATCTTGACCTTAGTATGATATCCTAGAGGTTTGATGAAATTCTGAATCAGTGCATTGAATGTCAGTGTATGTCATACATGTAATATACAAAAATTTGTTGAATATGCGAAGGAGCTTAGCTGCTAGAATGGTTTGGATGCCTGCAAAGTAATATCAAAATTTGATACAGTAATTCTTGAAATGTAGTCCAGTGCCAAATTCATCCATGATGCAAGTTACAGTTAATTATCAAGACTGCATACACCAAAAACTCATCAGATCTAGAACTTCTTACGATTATGCTATATACTAAATTGAATGACGGTAGGACAAACAGACAGATGAACACACAAAAAACACACATACACATACATATTACACAGATATTGTGGTGACATTGGACACTGGTCACACCTCTGGCCCAAAGTTAACAAAACTACAAATATGCAAATATTACACAAATTTGAACAAATTAGCTTATCAAAGACACATTCCTACAAACACATATAAAACAATTACGTGAAAACGTACAAACTGACATTTTGAAACTTATGAAAAATATAACTATGTAAATTTTGCTTAATTATACGTGCCACATCTTTAAAATTCTACTTACTCTGAGGTAATCATCCAAACATTTCAAACTGGTCATATTTGGTGTTTCAGTAGTAAACTTTGAGTTATCATATCGCTCCAGCAATTTAGGCTACAGAGGGAGGGACGGGTGGAGAGACTGACGTACCTGACTCCTAGTGTGCTGATTTTGGCCCATAGTATGCCTTTGGCTTAGTAGGGCCAATGAATCTTTAAAAACTATAGCATGATATCTTGCCTCTGCGAACAATATAAAGTTTTTACCAAGAAACGGCTGAATCGTGGATATCACCATTGTTCAGAGTTAGTTATATTGAAGCACCAGAAAACAAAATTACTAGTCCACATTTTGACACCAGATTGTTTAACCTTTGTAATAACTGAACAAACGGCCAAGAGAAATGAAAAGGTATGGAAATATCACAGGAAAGTTAATATTAAAGCTGTGTAAATACCGGCACTTGATAGGATTGCCTTAATTGTCATTGGATGGGTACATGCGTATGCCGCTTTGAATGGTCCGATCCATAGTGGAAGTCCATACTTGTATTCATTAGTCCACTTGACAACCCTCGATATGCCCTCTTTATATGGTGTCACCTGCACACGGAAGGACAAAATATGACGATGATATGACGAATCTATCAATTTTGGGAATAAAGCACCATTCAGTGGAACTTCAATGAAGAGATTATCATGTAGTCAAATTGATCGTCAACTAGAACGAACGAATATTAAAAAAAAACAGATTTCAGTGTAATAGGGGCAACGACGTTGTATAAGAGAAATTATAGACAGAATATTAAGAAAATGGTGAAGGGTACACTAAATAAACAAATTTCCTTCGATGACGAAATAAATACAATCTGTATGAGTCTGTGTTCATATTAAAACATGCTTGTATAAGGTAACTTAAAATATCCTATTTAAGCTATCTGACCAAAATATTGTTATTTTTGCAATGCAATTGCACATGATTTAGTCGAATTTTGCCTTTTTGATCGAACGCACCCATTGTAACAATTTGATAATCACTTGGACTACACTGAAGTCACAGTGACGAAAAATGACGGCTTACCCCCCCATCCAACCGCTCTCCACTAATTAGAACCAAATGCATTTTGGTGTATCGAAAAAGTGATCAGAACAACAACAAAAACGATATGGAACGACACTAAAATCGATGTAGCCAACCAGTTTTAATTACATTTTATGACGAAAGCAGCGAAAGACTGTATCACATTACACTTTCAGGTGCAACTATCAGCTGGGCAGTAAAAGAGGAATCAATACGGTGTTTTCAATCGGGTTTGAACTCACAACCTACGGTATCCAGTCACCTAGCGGAGAAGCAACAGACAGAACCGCTCAGGCAAATCCCCATTCTCAAAAAACAGTGGTTCAGTAACTGTCTGCAAAAGTTGAAACATTGTATAGCAGGAGGTCAGACGTAGTCAAAACAACAACACCCGATCAAAAACACTGGCACCCTTGGCTGATAATTGCACCTGACAGTGTGGTACAGTCTTTCCTCATAAAATGTAATTAAACATGTTTGCCACATCGATTTTACGGTTGTTCTGGATTCTTTATACTAAACTTGCTAAATCTGAGTTTGGAAAAGTCACCGTTTTGAAGGACGACTTTAGCTCATAGAGTTACAAATAAGAACAAATTAAGAGCATCTCAATAGAAATTCCTGCATAAGAAATGTATATGAATAATGTAAAACTGTATTTTTGGAAATTGAGAGATGATGCGTTTTGCAGGTTTTATAATGTAAAAGACTCATCTTGTCTTCGCTATTTTGATTGTATCATCACAAAAGAAATAGGGGAAACTAAAGAAAACAGACGGTAGAGGTTGTTTAACTTACATCAAGCTCTGATAAGGCAGAATATTGTATTTGGAATTGAAATGAATCGTAAATTGGAAAAGATGAATCTTGTTATTTTGATTGCAAAATGGTCTCGTAAGTTTCATTGTATGAAATTACGCGATGATTGCGAAACTTGGTACATCATGAGCAACGTTTTTTTAATTTCTGTCCAGTCCCTGACCATCGATGTGATTACGTTTAATCGTTCTATTTTATCCGGAACTGCCCACTCGACCACGTCGCTGCAAAGTGAGCAAAGTCCATTACTGTCCATCACTGCCTCGTGTTAGTGCGAAAGCGTGTATTCCGTTCAAGCTTTTATTTTCAATAAAGCAAGTGACTGTATTGGAAACCTAAGCTGGTGTTGCTACAAATGTCTGCCGGCAGCGTGAGTAAGAATTGTAGGCATTTCAAATACCAATAATATAGCAACCAGGTACCATGTGATTCCCATATAGCCGTTTCCAAGTAAATCATTTAGCAAAACAGAGGTTCTACACTCAGTGTTTGAAATTAACTAAGTTTCTTTTAGTTTTGTTATTGTTTTATTTTATTTTTCATGGTTTAAATTAAGACAGCCCATCCTCTCCAACTGCTGTTGGTCTCACTTTTAATTATCCTTACAGTCATCATTGAGCAAAATGGCCACAGAGGAAAAGATTGCCTGAAACGCCTGTGATGCAAAAATTATTAAGAACGTTACCAGGTGTAGGCGAAAAAGATCAATGGAAATTTTGCAAATACGTAGCAGATTTGGAGGATTGACAGCAAAAATAATGAATGGCCTTAAAAATATGAACCATGTACGAAGTTCTATGAAAAAGTGATTTCTGGCCCAATTACAGCAGGAACTCAATGGGAGGAAGGCTGTGTTGGATTGACCTTTCATGACCCTAACTAGATATTTCAGAAGATCGCCCTCTATCTTTCCTAAGGCCCTCTGACAGAAAGGTCAAGAAACTTCTTGGTAAAAAAATTAAAAGTTTGCAGATTAAATTATACCTACGCAGACACATTTTCTTCCACTGTCGAAAAACAGTAGACATGCTACGTGGATCTCACAAACACTCCAGCCAAAAGCAGGACTGTAGGTGCAAGTTGATTTCCTTTTATGACTTTTCAATTATTAGGAGGACCATTTTGAATGCAGTGCTTTGATAATTTTAATAGTATTTAGTTCTTTTCTTCCGTTTATTTTGAACTTGATTTTACCTCGACTCTCCGGCGTAGACAATGAATGACGTTATATTTTAATCTCTTTATTTACCAAGTTTTCACTGCTTCTTGAATAAACCTATCCTAAACAGAAACATTTGAGGGTGGTTATTTCTTGGAGTGGTTGGCACTTAGCTGATACAAAAGTAACTGGACTGCGCCACAGGGGCTGCTGCAGTGACAACAGTAACAATAATTAGATATTATTCCCTAATATTTTTCTTCGTTCAGCTCGGAAAATACTCGTGACGTAATGACCGTGTCACCACGAGTCGAAGACGAGTGGTGACACGGTCATTACGTCACGAGTATTTTCCGCAGCTGAACGAAAAAAAATATTAGGGAATAATATACTTATCACATGCACAAATCAAGACTTCGTTATTTTTGCAAAATAAAATAAGTTTTTCATGACGATTCCGCGTTTAACTTTTGAAGTACTTTAGGAATAATATCAGTACGCCGCGCACAAGTTGTCAATCATTTCCAGTCGTCCATCGCGTGTGCGTTGGCGCTCAGTACGTTCGTTCGTGTGCGGAGCAAATGACAGCTCTAGGTCTACACGTAGGCTACCTTCCGCAAAGTTATACTCTATTTCAAAGATAGCATAGTCCTAGAAATTTATCACAGACGAAGATACGCTATTTTTCGGGAACAAATATTGACTGAATCTCGACGGCGCGAACACTGTAAACGTCGCGCCTGACCCTGTTTACAATGCGTACGGAACCCACGGTATATGCGACCAGCTTCGAGTTCGTTGTTTCCGCAAATTATTCACGTAATTCCTTTGGAATATACAGGCGGTACACTCTTGTGTTTACATTGTTTGGATTATTAATGTCGTAGTCTGTGAAAATATCGATTCATTACATGACTTTTGATCGTGGGAGAAGCATCGGCCGCCGCCAGGTTGTTTGTTTACATATTTACGAGCACACCGAAGCTCGACAAAAAAAGGTCCGACGCGCCAAAATTGATGACATAGACGCGGGTTGTCGTGACGTAGAATGACCAGAGAATAAATCCCGTATTTTTTGTTCGGAGACGACAAACTTGGCTTGTGCATGTGATAATGAGAGAGAACTTGCTATAGAGAAGCACAAAAGGAGATTGGTGCCGCCAGTATGGAGCATGGCACCCAAAGGGACATACCTTAATGGTAAAGTCCCATGCGATGGAAATGCTATCGGAAGAAAATAGTCCAACGGGAAAGAATAGAATAAGAAGTGTTTCTTGTATCCTGTTTCTTGTTTGTTTTTTATGTTTGTGTTAATGTTCTTTTTTCAGCGACGGGTACGGCTTGGAACGGGAGAGTGTATTGTTTAAATGGACTTGCGCCCTCCACCACCCACGCAGAAACCGATGACGTTCGGACACCCCTTCAGATTTGCAGAACGATCTGTACCCTTAATTAACCACTAACAGCTCTTTTATGACCGTGAGACTATTCAATAGTATAGTCATCTCACGTGACTTTACATGACCCTTGGAAAACCACACGTCAGTGATTCTGCAATTTCACAAGAACGGCCCCTCTATGATAGAGAGACTGTGATTATAGCAAACATAGAGTTGTTCACTAATGCATTCGATGAATACCACTAGTTCGCTTGGCAACGGAGTAAGAACAGCAAAACCAATATGAGTCAATGACCAGAACACTCACCCTGTCGAGATGTCCGAACAATCAGTGCTTAGGAGCTCCAGGGAAATCGGCGAGATATGTTTCGTGAAGCCTTCGCTTTGAGACCAGGTAACGCAGCGTTGAGAAAAGTTTGAAGACCGAAACTGCGACGACCAAGAGTGCGGTCAACACTGCAGCGTCCAGACATCTGTCAGGCACAAACAAATCCCATAGGGCCATTGCGCGTAATGGAAATTTTAATCAAACGACAAGCGCAATTAACCAATGATGCCGAGAGTAAAGTGCAAAGAAGCTGTATGACCTTCGGACATTGTAGCCACAGACTGCGCCCTCAATACGATGCGCGAGTCATATGTGTACATATCCAGTGCGCAGTTGTAGTTTACAATATAGTGGCAATGATAGTTTTCAGTTTTCAGACCATGTCGTTTATTCACGATTGCTATATATAAAGTTGAATGGTAAAATAGATATCAGACAACGGATAACAGATTTCGGAATAAATGGGAGAAAAATGAAAGGGAAAAATCTGTGAAATATAAGAAAACAGTGAATTCACAAATATTTATAATACAAATACATAAAGTTCAAAACATCATGAAATTATACATGCAATATGACAAGGTCTAAGAAAACATTCTTGAGACGAAGTCGGCTAACACTACAAAAGATTGCTTTATTACAAAACTAATAACAGACGGTGGCTATATGTGGTGTAGCATAACACTTGGGTGAGAGACAGTGCAATATCGGCATGGAGTCCAGAGACTTAACGTGTGTTTCTTTTTTGAAGGTAGAAATGTCTCTGATTTTGGGAGGCGAGGTTTCCCGTTGATAAAGCAGTTTTGTCACGAGAAAGGCGCATTCATTAAACATATTGACTTATCAGATGGAATCTCTTGTTCAGTGATAGAAAGCGGTGCCTCAAAGCTGAAATCCTAGAAGGAATGTTATCAATGTATCTTTAGTAAGAAAATGTGCTAATAGTGACATAGCAACAGTAGTAGAAGTACATGTAGTTACCCAATTGATTTTATCATCTCGGAAGATTCATTTGTTCATCCCTCTTATAAAAACGTTAAGGACTAGAAGTAATGCACTTAATTTGTTAATTTTTTAAAATTTGCTCTTTTGCAGCAAAGAACGTTATATCGAAGAACAGGATTGTTGTCAAGTTCTGCATGCAAAGCTGACCGTCAAAATGTAACTTCAGCTAACGGCATCGATAGTAGGGGAATCCCGAATACAGCGTTCTCGATCTGGAGTCATATAATTATATGCATGACGTGTCACTGTGTGTGTTTGTTTCACACGCGAATGGTCACAGCGGCGAACAGCTGAATAAATGGTAATGATCATTTATTCTTTCTCACGATGGTTTAATTTATCGTGTTTAAAACCGGGGTCGAATATATGCATGGTTAACTATTCATTTAGTATCTTTCGACATGTCGAACTATATAATATAGATAGTGTATGTATCAAACGAAATTCACGCAAATGGCCGATTTGTCTCTTTAAATGAGCAAAAAGTTAAGTACCACAAGTATAGTGAACATAATTATGGTTAACATGCATATCAAATAACACTTATGTCTGATCAATACGAGTAAAAAAGGAACGGCCAGAGCTAGTGATAAAGTAAGGAAAGATATAGTAACAGGGAGGCAGGATTCTAAGAAACACTGTGACGAAAATAATGAAAAAATGAAAAAAAATTCGACTGATTGATAGAGCAGGATTATTTATCATTGCGATTCGCAAACCTTGGACATGACGTCAGAGGCTCGGGCAAGAGAGAGATTAGGTTAAGGATGTAAACTGAACGCAAATTGTTGAAATCTGTAGTCAGCTAGGGCATCTTTAGGGCTAGGGTTAGTTTACATAATTTGTGTTCCCCCACCAACTGCAGTCATGGAAAACCCTCGGCTTTCAGTTCGTGTTTGAATGTTCAAGTTGTGTCGATTGATCTCCACTTCGGCCATAGTTTGTTAACGAAAAAAATGATAAGCTAAAATATGTTTGTTTCCGTTAACATAGCTTAGGGTAGTTTGCGCCTCGCAAATGAGAGATATATACGTACTTTTTCTCAGACCTCTCTCAAGCAAACTTTCAACCATTCTCTTTTAAAATTAAGAATAAACATTTGGTGTCTTCAAGCAAAATTGTCACTGGAGAAAAAGATGCCCAATATTTCGATATTTTAAATTCAAAATGACCGCGGCCGTCGACCTATAAATGAAATTCTCGATTTCTTTAAACTAATCCAATGGAAATGCTACCTACTCCACAAGCTTCAAAATGAGCGCCAACAGGTGGCAGGCAAAATAATATTGGAATCGTTTTAGAGTGCGCATTCTACCTTAAGGTAAAAAGGGTAGGTCGGTGATCCAGAAGGATTTAGTTTCTTCAAATACCCAAAACAATCAACAACACTTCGTTTCTTGTCTGTTTTTTTTCTATCACTGTCTTTGCCATGGTGTATAATGTTACATCAGAGTATATTATTAACATCATTTTCGACAAGAACACACATGAAACGACACCTTAAGACAGCTTACAAGCAAACGAAATGAATAGATTTTCATCAACGACGCCGGCAAAGCGTTTACTGTAATAATCGCAATCATACCAATCCATAATCCAATAACACTAGGTCAAAATTTGTAAGACAATAGTTGTAAACATAGACACAAAACAGCACAGAACAGACAGTAAATAGACGGTACAAACAAAGTCAAATTCATGAAAGAAAGATATATGGACCTCTGGCCAAAAGACCAAGAAGTGATGTCAGGTGTTTCGAAAATAGTAAGTGCATCCTGCCCCGCATGTGGCACCCGCCATATATCAATCTGTAAGTCAGATATTTAGTGGTCACTAACTAAGGCCCAATGTCACCGATGCCATCAGTGATCATTTGTCGAAGAGAGATATTGTATTTATCTACCAGCTTGCGATACCTGCCAAAAAAGCGTTTGAATGTAGAGACAAGTCTTGCTCTGGTGTAACCTTGATTTAACAGTTTGAAAGAGAGATGGCCATGTCTCTCTACAAAATCACCATATGAACTGCATGCTCTTGCATATCGTATAAGCTGGGAAATGTATACCCCATAAGCAGGTGAGAGTGGAATATTACTGATGAGGTGTGGAAAATTAATTATACTAAAGTTGAAATCATCTCTCTTGTCATATAGCCTAGTAGAAAGGTGACCATTGGAGTCAAATTCAAGTAAAATGTCCAGATATGAAGCAGAAGAGGCCGTTTCTGTAGTTTCTTTAATTACTAGCTTGAGTTACTAGCTTTCTGTATGCTATCACTACGTCACTCAAGCTTCGTGCATGAACTATTCTACACAGTACATAAAACAAGACTAAGTAACTGAGGGTGGCTTAAATACTTTATTCTTGAATATGTGATATTGATTGTGTTGATAAAATTCAATGAAATGCTGAATACACCAGATACACATCTAGGCTAAGGTAGTATGCGCCTCAAATGAGAAAGAATTAAACTTTTGCTTAAAATTCCGTATCGAATCAACAATAAAATTGGGGCAACTGTGGAAAGATTGGAACTAGTGAAATAATTTAAACAACATTTTGCGATATTTGAAATTCAAATGGCCGCCATCGCAGTGTTAACTTTGGAGGAAAAAAATTGGTTCTTCGAAATACTAAAAAGACGGTGAAACTTTTCCGCTCCCTAAGAGCTTTAAAATTAGCCGCCACTAGAGGTGGATCAGAAAAATTGTGGAAATTTGAGATCCTGATTATCTGTCCCGGAGGCGAGTTCTATCTTACATTGTAAAAAAATTTCATAGTTGACAATTGTTATTTACTCAGCAAAAGAACAACAAAAAATAGAAATAAAACCCTTAATAGTTTATATTTCGAAGATAAATGTAACATAATCAGTGTCGTAGCTCGTACAGTGCCAGGAACCTGGTTTTTTTTTTAATTTGCAAAGTCATATTCTATCCAAGGAAAATAGTAAATCACAGACAAACTCATTAACAGTAAATTAATCACAGCTATGATGGAAATATAGGCTAATTTAATAAAGCACGGCTGGAAATGACTTTGACTTTGATATAGTGCTCAATAAAATTATCCACTCAAATTAGAATTCGAATGTTATTGCAATGCATTGTGAGGTCAATGAGATTGCAACTGAGTGTCGTTGTACTAGCGACGGGCAAAGTCATATGATTTTATTGGTCTGAAAAAGTGTTGCACAGATATATTAAAATATAAGTAACATATATTTTACGTATAAGTATGTGCATATAAAATTAATCTTACATAGGTATGCAATGCAACCATCACATCACGAAAGACACCAGTCAATATTATTGTCTTTGATGACTAGAAAGCTTGTTTAATTAATAATATAATTATGTGATTGTGGCGAGTGAGACTAATAGAATAGTGTATTTTTCTTGTATCTCGACACTGTGTGAGAAGAGCCTTTGGCACAACAGTCTATCAAGTTTAAATAAAGTCGAATAATAATAATAATAATTAATAAGTATTATATAGAAATAATAACGCGGATAACAATAGGTTCAATTTCCATGAAAATTTCACCATAAGGGTATTTTAGGTCGAAAAGACCAAATATGGCATCGGTTTTACTGCCCCATGTTTCCATGGTGACCATTTTAGGCGTTGAAAATTTCAGTTTTTCTAATATCCCATGAAAAGTTACTTTGATTGATATAAAAATTATCTAGTGGGGAGTTCGGGTCAGAGAACACAAAAACCAGACTTATTTTAATGTTTTGAGTTGCCATGGTAACTATTTTGGGATTGAAATGTTACTTTTTCCCTTATTCCTATTAAAAAAACTATTGATTGATGTAAAATTTATAATAAGGCGGGTTTTTTTGGTGAGCACACCAAAAATATCACACTCATTTTTAATGTGAGATGTTTCCATGGCAACCATTCAGGAGTAAAAATTACCAGTTTTTCAAAGATTCCACCTAAAATCCAGTAATCAGCAGAATGTGTTATATCAAAGGGATATTTTGGGTTAGAAAGACCAAATATCCAGTGTAAAAATCCAGTAATCAACAGAAATATTATACCAAAGAGAGAGAGAGAGAGAGAGAGACAGAGAGACAGAGACAGAGACAGAGAGAGAGAGAGAGAGAGAGAGAGAGAGAGAGAGAGAGAGAGAGAGAGAGAGAGAGAGGAGGGAGAGACAGATTGTTAATATATTGGAAATCTTTTTCATAGTCGTGACTTTTGATGGAAGAAAACTAAAAACAAATTAAATTGAACCGATTGAACGTGTATCCATAAAGTTCGCACAAAAGTTAAACGTCTAGGCCTGCTGGTATCGCTTAAACTGCTGAGTGTCACTTTTCCGACAAGCATTTAATTACCCCTTGGCTTAATGATATCCCCCTCTCTCCGTACAGTATGATGCATAATTCTGCGCTGCACGTACAAAATTTGAAGCCATCCCTATTGACAAAATAAAATAAACAACACCTCTTTTTCAGAATTCCCACATAGCTTCAATGAACTGTTAATAGATTTCTATATAATACTTATTGCCCCTAAACTTGTAATAATAATAATAATAATAATAATAATAATAATAATAATAATAAGTAATCTCATATACTAAAGGACCTGGTATATTTTGTCTCACAAGAGCCGCAGGTCCTTGGTGTGTGAGGATCTTTTTCTCACATGACCACAAAATGCTTTAAATTCACACTGCAAATATTGAATGTTTAACTGTATCAGCGACTATCCTACTTCGCGGTCATTTGGTATTCCGTGTCACTAACGCGAATTCGGTGGCGAGTTCCAAGGCCGATACTTCAACAGAAACAGGCTAGTTCACGGATCCAGAACCTCGCAGTTCTAATTTTCGAGCTGTGAATATAAATAAGGGAAAACCAAGTTGTGACCTATATAAGTTTAATATATTGTCAACGTTATATTTGATAAGCCAGTTTTATTTTATTCCTTCCTCATACAAATATGTATCGTTTACTTTTTCATTTTCAGGCTTGATATCTATGCAAGTGCTAAATATGCTTATCTATATATGACAGTCTATGTCCTTGTACAGTCTGTTTCGCACGTCATGTGTTCTCTCTCTCTCTCTCTCTCTCTCTCTCTCTCTCTCTCTCTCTCTCTCTCTCTCTCTCTCTCTCTCTCTCTCTCTCTCACCTGCTGTTAGGATAGCATCGTGGATTCAGCCGGTTGAGAACGCCGTCAGATGATTGCAAAGGCACAAGGTTGAAGTCATGTTGGATGTCGGTGATACCTTGAATGAATGCAAACAAAACGTGTTTTCCATTACGTAGCAGTTCGATCAGTTTGTCACTGATTGTCATATATTTTCTTAGTTTCAATTCGGTCACATTAACATGTATTAAAGGCGTCCTAAAATGGTCAGTCTGCGGTCCCTTCACCAGGTAGAGGGACTGCGATCAGTCTAACCTAAAATAATCCGGTCAAAATTGTTTAAGTCAGAAAGACAACGCTTCACATTAATTGAATAACAATATCTGATCGATGTCATAAAGCCTTTCAGGTTAACAGTTATGTAATGTTTCTTATATTAAAAAAGAAACATGTAACATTCATCACAGTTCTGTCTTTTCTTTTCATATTTCAAATAAAAGATTAAGTCACAATATAATGGTGTACCTTACAACCATTGCTATGCCAGGCACCAGTTTGCTCGTCCATAGAAGTACACACAGTTTGCTTAACATCCATTGTCAAGTTCACATCATGTCCTACAAATTCAAAGCAAGAGGACGTGTTACCCAATGGAACGATGGAAGATCAAAGAAACTCTATCTGCATACTAGTAAACGCGTCTGCTGTTGTTTTAGGGCTATCAACATTTAATGATCAGCGGAGAATCCACAGATATTATCATGCACCTCGGTGCCATGTACTGCTATGGGAAAAAGTTCCCTATCATCAATGCATAAATTTCTCATATCATGTATACAGGACGCGTCAAATGCTGGGTCTACGGCTTTTGCAGAGTTAACGTATAAAACATGGAATTCAAAGGTTGTCTCTCGTAATTCGAAACAGTTGGTGATCAGCGTTTATGTGGATAATAGTTTATGTTTTGCTACACTCATTTTCTGAGTGAGTCAAACGGCCTTCCGAAATGATGACGAAAGCAGTGATGTTGAGAATACGCATGGGATTGAAAACAATGACGCCATAGAAGTATCAATCGTAAGGGACGTAGTTTTATTTCCGGCTCTGGCTATCGTATTCAAAATGCACATGCAAAGGCAATATATGTGTCGCGCGTACCGATATAACTATTGGGACCATCGTAACAGTATATTATACTTACTTCCTGGAATAGTAAAAGTCATGTAGTATTCCCCGGTCCTCATAAAGTAGTTCTCAGGGATAAAAATACTTGAATAGTTTCCGCTGAACTGGACATCAATAGAGAACTGGTAACCACGGTATTGATCCGAATACTGAACCAATTCATTGAACACGTATGCCGTAGTATTCAAAAACAGAGGCACTGAGTTTCTGAGCGTGATGATGACTGCGTGGTACAATTTTTGTATCTGCAATGGCAATAATGCATTAATAAGTACATTTTAGAGAGAATAACATTATATCCTGGAACAATGGCGACAGAGTCTGGAATATGACTTTGAAAAGATGTCCTATATGATGCTTCGTTGGGGAAATTTTGTGATTCGGTGTTTTCGGAGCAAATGGGTGTATACGCCTTTATTCAAAAATTAGGACACCCTATTCCAATGTCTGTTTCATATATCAATCTATTATAAAACAATTCTCAATTATTTAACCTAACCTTTTTCAATACAAAGAACGTGGTACCGACCAGTGTCGAGAGCTTATCTATTTATCATATTATCTCTTCTTAATTGACGCTTAATTTTATGACATATATAAATCATTGAAAGGATGCAGGCACTCTTTTCAAAGAAAACGATAAAACATGCACACTATTCCTGATGCACACATGGAAACGCACAAATACGCTACTTCTCAGAAGCACAGAAAAACCTACATACCTACATGTACCTACCTATACATACCTACCTACCATCCTAACTGACTGACTGACTGATTGACTGAATGACTGTCTGACTGACTGACTGTCTGACTGACTGCTGAGTGACTGGCTGACTGACTGACTGACTGAGTGACTGGCTGACTAAATAACTACATGAAATAGTCAACGTGGCTAATACATTTGTAACTATTTGGACCAACCTCAAATAGTGAACCAAAATACGTTGTATCTTCCTTGTTCAGATAGATGCTTTCCATCAGTTTACTTTTGTCAGGGCCTTGAGGATCACTGGAAATCATTATTTGAACGTATTCTCCCGTATCATTCACTAAAGGACGAAAACAGGAAAACGTTACATGCAAGTTCTCAGTTTCTTTAATGAGAAGCATGCTATATTTGTTTCATAAGAGGTACATTCCTCGAACAAATTCAAGTTGTGATTTGGATCTTGTCTTTGTAACAACTGGAAAAAAACAAACATTTTCTTTGTATCGGACCAAAAAAGGCAGTTCTGTACAGTTCAACTAAATATTTATTTCATATAGGACAGCGTAAAAACAATATCACAGAAGAATGCAGCTTTTCCCGTGTCTTGATATGTCATGATACTTTTGTTTAGGGAACAAGTACGGCATTCCTTTTCTCCCTGAAATATCATGAAATACAAGTTGTCGCCTTGAAGATGCAAAGGATTTGTACAATATGCAGTGGTATTGTTGAAAACTAGATTGCAGCTCGGGGTTACACGTAATATTTGGCAAAATATTGGATATTATATACGTAACGGCTTTTACTAACTTTTACAGAAAACCTGTGACACACAGGAAAATAGTTGCATCAATGAGAACGAAAAATATCTTGTCATTTTTCTTTTTCTAAAGTATGTTACTTTATTCAATATATTGTGAAATATTTATGCATGTTGCTTTCTTATACTGAATTTTCATAGAGAAAACAGAAAAGTATCAGAATCTAGTCATGCTTTTCATATGAACTGCATATTTCATAATGATTGGTACTTTTTGCAAAACAAATGTTCAATTTGCAGACATCAACATATTTCTGACGTATATCTCTGATATATTAAAGAACTGCGCAAAAGGGCGCGCTGAAAAATATCAAGTATCCAGATATTTCTGACATATATATCTGATATATGAAAGGCATACGGCTGAAGGCTGTGCTGAAAAATATGTCTGATATTTTAAAGTAACGCGCCCGAAGGGTGCGCCGAAAAATATAAAATATACGGATATCTCTGACATATATATATGTCTGATATGTTAAAGCCACTCGCCTAAACGTCACGCGGAAAAATTTGTCTGATTATTAAAGTTATGCGCCCTAAGGCGCGCCGAGATGCAACTGAATGCTGAAATTTGTGGCTGCCACGATGTATTTTAGGCAAGTATTAGCCCGTGTCGAAAGTCAAAAACACACTGACCCCCTATTGGGCATTTCAAAATATGATGATTCCCATCAACAAAGTCAAAAACAGGGTGACCCCCCATGAATCCACCGCTCCCCTGGCCGAAGAAACTGACCAGTCCCTAAAGACATCAAAAAGGAAAGACGAAGTGTGTGTTTAGTTAACCTATAATGCCCTGTCCTGTTACTACCTACTTCTTGGTGTGATATCCTTATCATTCAGAGAGAATACGTCGGCATGACTGCTACCCAAATAGATACGATCATATGCCTAATGTATGAAAACGTGTGTATTACCTACGAAGATATTGAAATTTTTAGTGTTACCTATGATATATATATATATATATATATATTATATATATATATATATATATATATATATATATATATATATTATATTATATATATATATTTATATATATATATATATATGTATGTATGTATGTATGTATGTATGTATGTATGTATGTAAATATGTATGTATGTATGTATGTATGTATGTATGTATGTATGTATATGTGTGTGTGTGGTATATACCTTTCACTTCATTGCCTGTTCTGTCCGTGAAAGACAACGTAACAACATCATTCAGCGAAGAGGCATTTGCACCATTTTCTCGTTGCAGCGATCTTCGTTTGAAACATGTCACCTGTATTGAATAATGAAGCGAACAGTTATCTCTGTTTATTTGCTGAAAAGGTAAAGGAAAGGCGAAATCCTAAGCTTTCTAGGTGGACAGCAAGGTGTTTACTTTTAGATTTGAAAAAAAAAGTTTACAAATTCTGAGCTTTTTATTATGTACATATACTACGACTCCCCCACCATTCGATTGCGCCAAATGTAATAATTGCTAGGCTTTTTGACGTGCAACATATCGTGATATTTGCTTTGATGTTTAGTTTCTCTCGAAATAAACCAACTGCATAAACATTTTACCAGGGGTTTGGACTTAATATTGAATAGAAGAATACAGTTGGGAACTTTCTGATAAACACATGTTTGTGCCGATAAAGAAAAGTGACTTTATTCAGTGTTACAGGAAATAATCGGCAGAAAATATCTCTAAACCAAATATTCCCTGCAAACGTAATTCGTTAAGACATCCAGGAACCCTGAAGATAAGAGACTCTTTCCTATTTCAAGTAGGATTATTATGTTTAATATTTATTTTGTTATTTTGAAAATAACAAGGAAAGGAGCTGGGTGGGCGTCTTTAGAATTGCATTGTCGTGTTACGAATATTCATTAACCCGTAAACCTTACTGTCAATAGCATTGTACTGCGAAGTTCTATGTCTCGAAAATTTACTCACTATCCTATTTAGCGATCCTTCTTCAGACGACAGGTTGTGGAAAAGTTTATCTGCTGCTGGCAGACTGAAGCCGTTACCATCTCCTACTTCTATGGAGGAGTTGCAAAGCTCGTTTGGCGAGTCACTCTCTAAATTTAACTGAAGCGATCGTGAGTCCAATACCACGGGACCACTGCCAGGTTTTGTGTTGCGCAAAATAAACTTTGAAAGTTTGTCAGCCATATTCAGGACAGATTCTGTCACCCGATCTCTTGCGTCGTTGCTGTTCTCAGTTTCGGAGGGTGAAGACGGAGATAGTTCGACGACCACGTCCGTCACCTTTAGTATATCTGTAAGCGAATGACAATATAAGCACGTGAAAAGTCGACTAAGTCAATATCAACTTAAAGTATGACTTCATTGAATATGAAGGTTTGTTGTTTTTCTAATCACTACAAAATACAATGACCCTGAGTGTCTACGACGAAAGAAATACATTTTTCCCTTAACTACATTCTCTCTTTGAAAAGCATCAGGCTCGGAAGACTTCAAACAAAATGCAGAGGAAATACAAACACACAAACAGACTGGAGATAAATTGTTTTTGTCCACACTATTAGCTGCAACTGACTGCACAAAATCTAGTCATTCGGAAGAGAGAAAAATTTGGACTGGTACGTTGAATTCTCCTCTCTATACAAAATGGCGCCGCAGCATCAAACACAATATCACTAGGTCATTACCTATGATATATAAAGATATCAAAATATTTGAATGAAATGAAATATTTATTTGATTGGTATTGACTCCCTTGCAAAACAAATCAAAATAAGATAAAAAGTTCGTCAGAGATTTAAAAGAGGCTTCACCTACCAAATATATATCATAACTAAGCAAGTCCATGCATTATTCGTATTCGACTCTCAAGATGTACGAGTGATCATACTTACCGAAGGCCATGGCTTGACTATCTTCTTCGGATACATTCAAATTATCAAGCCCAGAAATGGCGTCTGATAACTTGCTAAGATGCTTGATAATCTGTTGGGGTAAATTTGTAACTGTCGATGACTCTGTGTTTTTCGGTACACCAAACGAGTAAAAGGGGCCATGTGTATTCATAACGCCCTTTAAGTTTGATTTTCTCTGTTGTATTTCATGTATATTCGCAAATTAAATATACTGCTCATACATTCAACATGTGGATCTTATTCCAGCTAGGTTGACTGCAAATCAAAGGTGTTCATTAAACAGAGTTTCCAGCGGCAGTGACTTTTTATGTGCTGTAATATAGCTGAAAATGGCTTCTCTTTGTGCTACTCTTTGCTGAACTGAACAAATTATGACTGAATTTACAAAATTTTCACATAAGACCTAAATCTTGACCTAGAGAGATATGCCAGTCGCCATATTTTTGTTTATACTAAAAAGAACGTTGAAGATCGACGCAGTAACATTTGCCAAATGCAAAAAGTTGACAACATAGACTCATGTTGAAACGTAGATCGACCAGAATATAAATCCCATATTTTTGGTCCGTGTGATCATCGTTTCACACCATTTTCTGTTGAACAACACGACTTTCTTGGCAGCTTGTATACTTACGTCATTTGTGGACAGGCTCGAATTTGTTCCATTTAGAACCGGGACAATTGGCTTGATTATTGCTGTGTTCATGAAGAAAAAACGTTATAAAATATTGTTAAGATTCATTTCAAGTCTCTGCTATTGTCGTTGAACTTGAGGCAAAGAAACGAGTTTCTCACGATAATTGTACTGAACTTGGTGGAAGGGGTTCAGAGAGTATGAAAATGTATCATTTGGTGAAAAATTTATTTTTAGTGTCCAACTTGAATTTACTGGACGTGTGTATTCATTGTTTGATCGATACGACTTTTGGCAATCCTTGAACAGGACTACCTGTGCGAAAATGAGGTTGTCAATCAAATATCTTTTTGCACGCTGGGTCATCAGGTTTAGGAATTAGGAAGTTGTGAGCAAATATCCAAACAATTTCCAACAATGATTATCATACCCTCAATTTTGTTTCTCCATTCTACATTGCGGGTATGACCGACTAATCATTGCGGCAACGAGTCTAATTTTACCTATATCATAAAAAGTAACATTTGTTAGGGATGAAGTACTTGAGGTCAATAGCCTATACTTTTTATTTTCTACTAGTATTTGCGTGTGCTTATCTGCTGTATTCTCATATCAGACAACTTAGCGCCTAAAAATCATATGTTTGTTTCTCATCCTCGGTCTCTTACAAAATAATGCTTTGGAATGGTTGTTTATTTTATTTTTCAGTATTTTCGAAATTAAAAACAAGTCAGGAAAGTTTGCACGCTATGGTGGTAAGCGATCTCCAAAAGGGAATTTTCTAAATGTTTGTTTTGAAAAGAGACCAAGAAACCCGAACAAAGTCTGTTGCTAAAGAGAGCAAAACAATATATATATCTCTCATTGTACTGTAAGAAGATCTGTCATATAATTTGGTCAATTATCCATTTTTAAGAAAGACATGAAAACATAAACAAAAAGCAGGCACCATAGCGAAAGAAAAAGACAAGGCTATGATCCTACCAAGTTTGAAACTTTAAGAAACGACAGACACATATGTGTCAGGTCCAGTGTCAAAATGTCAGGAATACTCTAACAGCAAAGTCTTGTCATTTCGACAAGGGGGTTTTTAGTGATACGCAACCCCTCTATTTTCGGAGCAATGTATTCATATCTTAGTCATGTACTAAAGAAACATGTTCACGACAAAATAATATGCATAATGTGCTAATGTTTTATGTCTGTTTTCCAAGCCCTGGATAACACTGATATAAGAAATTAGGTACAATCACGATTATAACTTCACCGTTAAGAACTTCACATCGTGTGAATACGATCCTACGAAAAACTACTGTCATTTTGTTTCATCATAGAGATTTCATGATGAAAACAGTGATTGCCGCCACAGATCTAGATTGTTGTAAGCGAAGATGAGAAACAAACGTTTCCTTTTTTGCTTTGTAAGATGTGAATGCTGCAAACCTGACGCAAGGATGATTTACGATACTGTACGAAGCTTTGCCATCCTCTAGCATGAAGTTACTCGAATATTCCTGAGTTAGAAAGAACAGCAATGCCTTTCATAAAGTGTTTGCTCTGTTCCTCTTCAAAGAGTTTGAAAGTACGTTTGACAAACTCAAAACCCTTCCGATTTCGACAAGCTCACTTCTACAATATAATTCAAATCACCTTTTATGAAAATGGTAAATGAACAAGCACCCATATTGCCAGATGGGTCCGTTACTTCGTAAGACACGACGGTACTGCCAATAGAAAAATTGCTTCCAGATTCATGACTGGCGAAGAAATTCACAATTACTCCAGAATTATCTGTTGCGATGGGCAATGGCCACGTCAATGGAATTGTTGGGTTGTCAATGTCCGTAGTTGTCGAAATGTCTGATGAACAATTGATAGTAGGAGTTTCAGTATCTGTAATTTGAAAAAGTCAATAGAGATAAAACACTAGTTAAAAAGTTTGTTACAGTTAGTAGCAATAATTGAATAAAATATTATATGAAGATCATAATCTAAATAATAGATATAGGTATGCACATGCGTCTGTACCAAATATACGCGGTGTCCGATAAATTTGACGCAGAGTACAATAACTTCAGGTTTTAATTATTTGAATCTGTTTTTTACATCTAAAATTTAAGTTAATCACCGAGTAAATAATGGTATCTCCAACACCTGTGAATTCGAGTGCAATTTTGCGACAATGTCTAGCTATTTGGCAATTTGACAATTTGAACTAAGCTGCGCGCATAGAATTTTCCTTCTGTGCGCTTATCGGACGCGCTGAAAGCGTTCCCAGTCTGCTCGTGGTCGCACAGTACAGTGTGCGACGGACATCCTAAAAATACTTTAATTTCGTCTTTTTCTGGTAACTTTGACTTATAAGGTGTATAGCAATAAGGTTATTCACAAAATACTGGGATTTATGTCCTCGTACATAATACGATGAATTGTTCCGACTTCTTTCGAAAATAGCTTGGATGCTACAAACATTTACAAATGCTGGTTTCTCAGATCGGAGTAAACAAAGCATTCGGTCTGTTACCGTGACGACTGTTTACACGAAACTAAAAATATAAGCCCAAAGCTCGCTCCCTTGCGAGGAATACAGTGCTAAGCTATACAAATTAGATCAAAGATATAAGCGGCAACCTGCGATACGTTATCAAAAGAAAGAACAGTGCATAAAAACGGTGATATTGTATCACCCTGCTTTACAGTCAACAGTCAGGATCATAAGCAAACGTTGACTATCGCAGTATTTAGTGTTATGTCTTATGAAAACATCCGAAATCCTGTTCAAAAATCGCTGAAAGGGTGAATATTATTGATGATTTTTACGGCTTCGTGTCAATGCCTCCCCGTTCATGTCCACAAAACGATATGATTTAAATGTTAAAAATATTTTCATCACCAATACTTTAATGTAATTTCTTCAATGTCCAGAAGTAAAATCCTGACATAATCAATGTAAAAGCAAAACTTCATGGTAGTGTGACAACAAACAAACGTAAGTAGAGATTCATAACGAAAACGTTTCAGCATGTTAAAAGGACATTGCAATATTCATTCCATTTACAATACCTTTATCAACCATGTTTTTCTAGTTTTTTACCGTATTTAATTTTTTATGTAACCGAATATTTATGATTTGAAGTAGCCAAATTGCTTGCTAAATGTGTATATTTTCGGATCACGGGATATTTAGAAAATTGGGTACTTCTGTTTCATTTTCAAAACTAGCCCAATTCGATTATTTAAATTCATAATGAAGGAAAAGAAAATGATGTTTATCGAGCGTACTGATAAGTTGTGCAACTTACCTATTACTTTAACGATAAAGGAGCATGCAGCTCGGTTCTCGGATGGATCTATTGCTTCACACAACACGACAGTCTCGCCAATACTGAAGTTAAACGATGAAGCATGGCTACAAGACACATTAACTTGACCTGAATTGTCGACTGTGACTGGACTTGACCAAGTGACAACTGTTGATGCTTTCCCAGGATCAGTTCTTTTTGTTTGATTTGATGGACATTGAATTGAAGGAGCTTCCTCATCTGTTGATAGATCCATGAAGACAAGAAATTATTTCTGTGTCGTATGTAATGTACATGTAATTTACAGTGACTTTTTACCTCCAGTAAATCACACATTATGCTAATTTGAAGTAGCTTCGAATCCACCGAACACTTCACTCGCACTTGTCTGCATATCAAAGCAACATTAAAGTACTCTTTCAACTGTTTGTACCTTCATTTTCTTAAAAAAACATTTAAAACATTTGAACGCAGCTGCGTGCCTGCTGAATGTGTAAACTGTCCTGATAAGTGAATGTTGTGGGTGCGGTAATAATTTTGAAATTAATTTCCCAATCAACTTAATTCGCCAACTGAATTATACTTATTCAACAATCAAAAGAATTTTTAGTGAAGGAGAAATAGACAATAAACAGAAAATATAGAACAATAAAAAGAACAATAAACAATAAAAAGAAAACAGAAATCAACAGAAACTAAACGGAGGAACAAAATCATGCACCAGTGTACTGATACTTGAACAAACTTACCTATTACTGTCACACTGAACGAACATGAGGCTGTGTTTCCAGATGAATCGATTGCTTCACAAAACACGACAGTCTTACCAATTAAAAATTCAGACCATGGATCACGGCTGCAAGACACGTTAATGCTACCTGAACTGTTGTTTGGCGTCGGAGTTGGAATTGGCCAATTCACAACTGCTGATGGTTTCAAAGGTTCGGTGCTAGTATTTAGATTTGCTGGACACTGAATTGAAAGACAGTCACCATCTGTTGGTAAGGAAATATAGGCACTGGAAATATTATCGTTGAACTAGTTAATAATGTTCAGTAATTTTAAATTTTTCTCGTGGGATAATCAAATATTATCCATGGCCAATTGCATTTTAAAATTCATGCTATTGAGTATCGAATATAAACCTGCGCTCGTATGCCATTGATCTTAACGTCCACAAATCACAATCTTTGCAAAGCATTATCCATTATATTACATCATGCTACCGTGCGCCATTCTGATTGGACGAGAGCTCATTCAATTGATGCTGAGATACTGTTTTAGCTGTGGTAAAACGGGCCCCTGAACTAGCATTTTCGAAATTTCCCGTCGGTGCATTTGAACGTACTGATCTAAACTTAATCCGAAACAGTCCGCTTTGTTTCAAAGACTAATGTCCGAATTTCGATACACAGATAAAAGTATTGGGCTGTAACTCACCTCTTGGTGAAAATAAATTGGGGTCAATGATCAAAGACACCTCTGAAGCAGCACATTGGGTTTGATTCACACAAATCATTTTATTAGGGCAACGGCGCACCGTGCACTTTGCTTGATTCAGCGGGAGTCGAGACGCGACACACAGCTCGTTCATACACAAAGAAATTGACACGTCCTCACAGTAACGGTATGCCAGATATTTTTTGCCAAAGTTTGGCTGTGACAAAGGACGATATTCTAACGATGTAGATCAAGAAGTTCAAAAATAACAATTATTACACGTGGTAACTGCGACGAAAGTTGACATCAAATGCAGCAAGTGGTGTCAGTGTCCAGATCTCGTTGAAACGGGCTGCACATTCTGCAAAACTGTTTATCACAGTTGCCGTCATCCCAAATCTTGATCATTTCAAAACTGCTTATTTACTAGTACTGTTACAATTACGTCCAAATTGCCCATCATTCAAAAATAGCGCCTGTAACCTCACTGTACCAAGACTGAATGTTGCGATGGTCGACGCATCGGTACAAAATGAGACAAATCTATTTTTAGTATGCCAAAACAGCCAGGACTATTGTTCTTATGTAAATTTATGAAAAAATTGTTACTTTTTCTTGTGATTTGAACTCTTGACCCATTTTCTGTGTCTGCAGCAGGTCGCAATTTAGTGTTCGCGTTGCATGTGAATAAAATGCAATGTTGATGAACGTAATGCGTATGTTATCGTAGGATACTGTGTGCGTCTGTTGTCAACGTAATCCAAACTTATAAAAATGCTCGGTCTCGGGCGCTGAATTTCCGACGTTCGATCTCTCATACGTCCGTTTTCTGCATTTTGGGCTTAAAGTGACGAAAATACCCAAGCAAGACAACAAAGACACACAAGTTGATATAATGTAATAGCAATAACCCCCGCCGCAGTTGGGTATACACTCGATTTTGGTACAATTCGCTCCATATAGCACTCGCCTATCGGCTCGTGCTATATGTCGCGCATTGTACCTAAATCTCGTGTATACCCTCCTGTCACCGGGATTATTACTTAAATAAACATCCCTGGGAGCCTGATCATCTGCAGCCAGCCACTCAATTTCTCCACATATTGAAAACAATATTCCTCACAGTGTTTTAGTGCACCATAATTTCTCTGACAACATGTAAGAGCATTCTTGGAATACAGATTTGAATGAAACGTACCTGCCACTACTACAGGACATTGTAAACCATACTCCACAACTGAAATGTAAGCAGAAAATTGACATTGTTGTGTTTGCTAATGAGAAATTGGTTTAAAAATGGCCCAATGTATAAAACTTCTTTCGACAAAGTAAGTGCACAAAGTGATAGAATGTGCAAAAATGAAAAATGGGTTGTTGACATTAAAATTTATTTATATTTGCCATCCCTCAATCGGCTTGGCACTTATATTGACAATATTTTATTGATATTATCATATTTGAGAAAGAAATGCGTATTTATGATGGTATGTATTGCTGAACTCTAACTCAGCAGGTGAAAAATAATGTTGCTAGAAATTGTATACTGCCAAGAGTCGGGACCATGCCTTCCT
The DNA here is from genome assembly GCF_041260155.1 of Ptychodera flava. NCBI lineage: Eukaryota > Metazoa > Hemichordata > Enteropneusta > Ptychoderidae > Ptychodera > Ptychodera flava. The sequence continues at coordinate 28,494,730 of NC_091929.1, forward strand.
TTAATATCAATAGGTAAAATGTAGCACGTTATTTCATAAGTATTTTACCACACTAAATTTTAATGCATTGTACGCGCTGTTATGCAAACGCTGTAAAATCTTGGAACAAGTACGTAGTCGTAAGGGTTTAGTGGTACTTATAGGTTGCCGAAGAGGTAAATGAACCAATATTTTACACGCCCAATCAAACTTTTTTAGCCGTTGGTAAACGCACAAGTGGAAAAATTCAAAACACATGTGAAATATAGTTTTAATAAGAACAGTTAATTAAATAATATTATATAAATTAGTAATTAGTTAATATAAAATTGCTAAAAGTACTTTCATCAGTGTCTTATCATTGTATCTCCAATATACTTGGCAAATTTAGTCAACTAGGGTAGAGTTAATTCAGATGTATTAATTCCTGTTTAAGAAAGTTCGCTAAATGTGCAAATTAGCGATGAAGTGAAGACAAAATACTGAATCAGTGACTTCAATAATATTACATCATAGTATCTCCAAATTTACAAACTTTAATCAAGTTAATTCAAATACATATCTCTAATTTTGAAAGTTCTTGAATATTCAAATTAGCAATCTAATAAACTGAAACTGCTAAAGGACTTCAATAATTTTGTATTGCAACATTCAACGCCGCGTCACATAGCGAAATCAATACGCCATATCCAAATTAAGTATTATAAACATGAAACGTATCCATTAGACTTTCTCCTTCATTGCGACACGACGCAGAGCGTACACGCCATGCCCTCACCTTCTTAATCCACGGCTTCTGACCGAGTATTCGTAGCAGCGCGTACGAGAAGACCATCGGATATACAACCACTACGAGACCAGACCAGACCACGGCCCTAACTCGAGGAGCAACGCCAGCGTGCGCAAACTAACTAGGGACAGGGTAACTTTCCTCGGCGAATTACACACGGAAGGTAACATCCATATTCCCGTTGAGGTTGAAGCTCGTGTGATTACACATAACGTTATGTTATCACCATGTTGATGCACCCTGTTCCGGCTTCTTGGAGATTAGAGAGTCTATAGCGTATGACAAAGCAGATTATTCTTGGCTTTCTACTCTCCTTTGTTTTCACGAGCGTCTGTTTTCTCTTGATCGTTCTCTCTTGTGCAACACCCCCTGCACAACCTGTCAGGGACGTTCTGCATTTTTAAACTTCCCGCCTTTGCCTTTCTTCTTCTTTCTATCTAACTACCTGTCGCGTTTTTCCCACTCTTCTTTGCTTCTTTTGACCTTGTTTTCTGCTATGTTACTCTTTCTCGGTCATGCTGTTGGCACATAAAAGCTTTACAATACTTCAGTTGTACTCTTTCGGCAAGTTGACACCTCTGATAACCCCATATTTCACCTCTATATACAGAACTGGCAGTATCATTGAATTGCGAAGTTTAAAAATTTTAAATACTCTTTAAAAGGTAAAGTGCCAGTGTTTTTAACCATACGAAAGATAACGCCCATAGTTTTTCTTGTTTGGTCTGAGAGTTTGACAATAGCTTTACTCGAGGTATTTCTACTTGATATCATAAAAAAATTTAATTTTTTAGTAACTGACAGTTTTTAATGTGACTCCACTAAAAACAATTTTTCACATTTAAGACACCTCATCTCTGAAATACAATTATTTGTGACTTACTCATATTGACAGACAGTTTCCATTTACGACAAAAACATTCCAACACTCCAAGCAGTTTTTGTAACTCAATTGGCGTATCGTTAACAATTGTAACATCGTCAGCGTAAAGAAGTGCAAACAAGTCGTACAGTTCTTGTGTAATTTGAATAACATGATTTCCTGAACTCACTAACATATGATTGAATTCATATATGAAAGAGAAAAAGAAAAGGACTCAGCGTGCACCCCAGTCGAACTCCAACAGAACATGAAGAGAAACCGTATACTGCATGTTGAGTCTGAACACAAGATTTGACTTTTTTGTATATGGATTTTAAAATGTTATACATTTTACCACCGACACCCTCTTGACAAAGTCTGAATACAAAAGATTGTGGTTCAATGAATGAAAAGCTTTGATAAAATCGTTGGTTTGCTAAAATCAAACCAACGATACAAACGACTTTTGACCTACAATGATATTTCTGTACTATCATGTGCAAAACAAATACATCGACGATGTTAAAACCACGTCTGAAACCAGCTTGGCACTCAGTGATAGAATCTTGCTTATCAGCCCATTTAATCAATATCTGGTTTAGGATAAAAGCAAAAATCTTGCTTGAACAATTCAATAAAGTGATACCTCAAAAGTTGTAAGGATCTTGTGAACTGCCCTTTTTATGGAGTGGTACACTTATCCCCGTACTTAACTAGTTTGCAAAAACACCAGAGTCAAAAATGGCATTGAACATGAAATCTAGTACTGTGATTAGACTCGGTTTTTGCATTTCGATATAATTCATTGGGGATACCATGCGGGCTGGGGAATTTACTAGCTTTTAACTTATCTTATGCATAAACAGTTTCTGCATGAGTAACTTTCTCATTTAGTTGATCTTCAATATCGCTTTTCAGTTCTTCCGGGGAGAGGGCGAGGTTTTCTTAAAAAGTCCTCCACAGTAATATCAAACCTAGTTCTCTGCAGTTCTTGATTGTAGAGGGCAATAAAATGATTTACCCAGTCTACTGGAAGAAATTTTTGAGAACCATATAACACTCCCATAAAATGTTTAACGTGTTGCCGAATATTGTTTTGTCCCTATAACCTAATGTTACCACACATGGACTTTTTAAATCTTTCTTTCTTCATTCTTCACTTTATTTTAAAATTTGACTTCCAATCTTTGTACATGCTCAGACTATTTATGTCATTTGCTGTTCTTAAATTTCCAAGTGCTTTGTTCATTTATTTTTTGTTTTTTTACAGTCTTTGTTGAACAATTTTGGCTGCGTCCAACTGATTTTGTTCCTCTTTGTAATTGAATATCATCTTAAATATCAGCATCAGTTGCCCGTGACTGTGTTATTTTTCCTACATAACAAAGTCGTGTGATGATTTTTATGGTAACTCTAAGGAAAATGATCAGAATTACTCTTATCTTCAACATTGAACACAGATGTGTCAGTAAAAAGGGTGCTGGAAGCAATGAACTAATCTACTACACTTGTCCCTCTATTTGCAATACAGGTAAATTCCCCTTCAAGGTCACTTTCCCATCTACCGTTCAGAAAGTGAATCAACTGATCCCGACACAATTCCAATAGCTTTCTACCAAAAGGATTAATCATTGAATCTTTCGATTTGCGTTGAATGTCAAAATTATCCACCTCATAATTATCTGTACTCAGTGGAATATGTGCAATTGAATCATTCAAAGTATTAATAGTCTTGTACAGTTCTAGCATAAAATCACCCATATGTAACAAATAACAATCTGGATATTTAGCGTTAAAATCTACGATCTGTCGGTCTAGCAGCTCAATTCCGTTTTCTCAGACACATATCGTATTGAACCATTGGGGCAATGTAAACATATTCCACAATCATATTGGTTAGAAAGCCAAATGTATGACAATCTAACATAGAAACACAGATAAATTGGAATACAATCTTGTTATGATTGCACGGAAACAATTTTTTAAGAAAAACAGAGATTGCACCGCCCACTCTACCCTTTCTGTCTGTTCTTCTTATACACGCCTGGTAAGCTGTAAAAACCATCTAAATAATATGTGGCCGAATATCCTTATGTTACCAGGTCTCAAGTAAGCAGGCAACATCAAAATTTGCAAGATGGTCGAGAAAAGATGCACTGGACAATTTACTAAATAAACCCTGCATATTCCATATGTTCATAAACTATGAGTTTCTTATAATTTATGAACGCCTTCATGCTCAGACTCAACAATTTCTAGAGCTTACCGAAAAGTTTCTTTCGAAAAGTTTCTCCCTGAAGAAACTTTTCTCGCAGAGAAGTGTTTCTCCACGTAGATACCAGTACCGCGCAACGCCCTTCCCCTTGACAGTATCTTTTCTTCATCTTTGAACTTAGTGCATATTGCAACGATTGGTCCTTAGGCACGAGTCCTAGTCGACAAACGGTATACTCACTCGAATTCGATGTTGTCCGTAATGTTCAGCTTTTCCGTTATCACAGAGTCTTTATTTTCTGTCTCTTTCCATGTTTCTTTCCCATCTTCTAAACGTCATGGAAAATGAGATTGTTTCATTTTGACCTGTCTTCCATCTCTGATTTCGCATCCCGAAGATTTTTCCATTTCCAATTCCATTCTGGCGTTGTCTTTTTCTAGAGCATCCACCTTTTTACTTTCCTTTGTTTCCTTCAGCAATCCGTCTTATATCATAAATCGATTCTTCCATATTATTCAGTTGCGTTTCTATCTTTTCTGTTTTCTTCTTTAACTCTTTGGTGTTGCTCTTCAGCTTTCTCATATTACTTTGGATATCTTTCAGCATATCTTTGATCGGCCGTCGGTATTTGATGCCGCTAGGGGTTCTCCTGTTCTTGTGAGTGTTGTTTGACGAGTCTCGGGCCCAGGATTCATCTCAATATCTCCAGAAAGCTGCATTAGTCTGCTTATATATGGGTTTCTGGTTGCTGACATTTCGGTGTAACACTGCAACGTTACAGCGGGACATGTGCCCGGTTGAAAAAGAGTTCCTGTGCACTGGGTGTCTACTTTGCCAAATGCGTCTTCTCTCAGCGTTTCCAATACAGACTTACCAAATTTAAATCAGCGGGATAAGATGCTGTTATTTTGCCACATGTCAACATCTAATTGTGCTAGTTCTTGGTCCTCTCTGTCTATCTCTGTGCTAGTTCAATGGTAAATGCGCAAATTGATATGTAGATACATACAAATATGCAAACATGTTGACTTATGTCCATTTTGGAAACGGTGTATACGTGGAGATATCTACTCCTCGCGAACTTTTTGGGTGAATAGACGTTCCAATGGCCGCTCTCCACTGCAAAATGTCCATACCCATGGCTTCTCTGGCGTTTATGTCACAGGATAGAGGTTACTTTTGGTCTGAAAACTTGCGTTTTACCGGTAATGTTGATATTTTGGAGAGCTGAGAAACTGCGTGCACTACTTACTCGGTCTCATTTGCATCCCTATCGGAATTTAGTTTATGTATGTAAAGAATACATTTGTACACAGTGTATTTGTGTGATACGAAATTACACGCCTGTGGCATTCGAATTAATATTTTGAGACAAGCAATACTGAAATGAAATGAAATGAAATTTAATATATGAGACAACAATTGATATCAGGAGTAGGTTATAAATCATGAGAATGGTTGAAGCATGATTAAGAAGTTTTGAGGTATGGGTGAAGTTTCGTATAAGCGAGGAAAAATACTGACACTGTGTAGCCGACAAGGCTTTAAATATCAAATTATTCAAGGTACATAGCAAATTTCGTCAACTTTGATCGAGTCATTCCAGATATGATATATATCCCGTATTTGGACAGTTCGTTCGATATGCAAATTAGTATTAAGTCTATGTTAAAATGTTAAAACGAAGATCGTAATTGTTATATCAGCGTATATGTGTTATTTATAGCTTTAGAGTGTGAACAAGTCAAACCAAGACATATATCACCAAGTTCGTTAAAAATGCGTCAGACAGAGACATCGCCGAGACTTTAGTTCAGGTGTGTGAACACGAGTTAAACATGTAGCTCACCTTGAACATAACCATGCATATTTAGAGATGTCGTATTCCAAGTGAATATGTCGCCACCAGTGAAACAGCCACCAGCGACTTGAGCCACCTGGCTTGCAGTCAGTGCCGATGACCACATGTTGAAACTCGTCAGATTACCGATAAAACCACGATAGCTGTGACAATGATCCCAGCGTTGTCCCAAAGACAAAGTTCCACCACCACTTAGAGTCTCACCAGACCGTAAACTGTCACCAGCTTCATTTAATATGCCGTTGTTATAGAATTTCCATACACCTCCAGACGAAGACCAAGAAAAGCACACGTGATGCCAAGAATCGTCATTTACTATTAAGTTTGTTGTGCATACGGAAGACCGTAAAATTGCTTCCAGCAACTGTACATTACGCCATAAAATTCATATTGATAATAACTGTCATAATGCACGAGTGTTCCGCCCATCATTGCGGTCTTCACCCAGATACAAACGGTCATGGCATTTAGATCCGGAATTTGTGACGACACATAAACTCTGGTACAGTAATCGAAATAGTCAAGTGTGTTGCATTGACCTGGTAAGGTAAAGAGAAAATGCAGAGTTATAACATTCAGTTGATTTTCGATCGGATTTGAACTGAGCATCGCTTGCTTTTGCTTGCTTTGTATATCGGAAAAGCTGCACATTATCAATGCTGACAAATCTACACTGTTAAACAAATGCTCTGAGTTAATGTCGCCACCAAAACAAATATTACATACGACACACAATCACCCAACGAAAAATGTTGTCAAATGTAATGCCTCGTTGATATTCAAAATAGAAGTAAGTGTAGTTAGTACACGCTTTGTATTTCTTACGTCACGTGCTCGATAGCATTCTATGATCATTGTTGGTGACGTATTAGGTTGCATAGAATGTAGTTGCCTGCATGACATGCCGACCTTGAACGTTAATCTTCACTACATTCGTGGTTCAAGATGGTCCTTCATTATCTTGTAAATATTTTCTTTTTTATATTTTGTACTAAATTACCTGGTGATTTATTACCTTGATTATTGAATTTGTTTTGACGTCATATTACAAACACATAGGTGCTGCCCCAACATTTGAAGACAGCCAAAGTCTTTGTAGCATCGATACTGCAAATCATATTCACAGACGAACAAGTAGGTGTCTTCTTCTCATTTTTCCTGATGATTAATACACGCAACCTTTTCTAAGCATGATCCAAGAGTTTCATTCTTAACTCAATGATTATGGTTGAAGATTTAGGAGTCTGGACGTATATCCGAAATAAATGTGCAACATTGATAATAATACTCTTAATTTTGTTTCTCAAGTGCCTGCTGAATATGTACACTGACCTTATTAGTGGGTGTTTTGAAGGATTGGGAGCAGCAATACTTTGAAAGTAATTTCCTTATCACATACATAGACCCAGTTATCCCTATAGTATGACGTCACACTATGGGTACATTACTACGATGAATCCATATTCCACATATGGACTACTTTTAAACGTAAACGTTGCAAAATACCGCCTGCTGTTCTGTGTGTTCAGAATTATTTTCAAATCCCTCAAATGGAAAAGTAGGAGGGTAATTAACCATAAGGAAATTTGAGTATTAAAATATGTGTAATACTAAATACGGTCTCGAGTCGCCGTCCATGCAATAATTTTTATGAATTTATGTATTTTCGTCGCTGATTTGCGACGAATCGTTTGATTTCTTTACCACTGACATTTTAATACGCTGTGTTGCCGACATTTGTCTACCTAGTAAAAGGAGCACCTGTCGATGTCCATCAAACATGGTACGCATAACGATAAGCCAAGACAAGTACCAATCATCCCTGCAGCCGTAAGAATGTTTTCTGAAGCAACATTGAAGGGATTAAAGTTTAACACCACGATCAATGCTGCCGCGAGAGTCAATGAGTCGAGCCATGGATTGGAAGCAAAGAGTGTTCATCATTTCTGACAGCAAAGATTATACTCTCTGCACTTGACACATATCAGAATAAATACATTTTTTTAATTTTTAAGAGCGACGAGTTCACAAGGTTATCAGTACATGTAAAGGTGCAAGCTATTGTTTTGTCTATGCATATTGTGCATCACAATTTCTGAATTGTACTTTGTTGTAGAGCTTCCGCCGTCTGAGCCTAGAGACACTCGTTGCTCACAGTCTTGCCGAATTTTGAGTCAGAGCCGAACGCCGTTCTTGGTTATATTTAAAGAAGCTAATTTTATTCGTTCGTGAAATACTACACATACAACTGATAAGTTATTAAACATAATGAATCGTTATTTTGAAAATTTCATTCAGAGTTTGCAAAGCAGAATTATCTTAATGATGTTCGAATATTGACAAAAATAACCCGTTCTCGGTAGCCGTGGCTGTGTCGCGACGTACCGCTTGCACGTCCAATCATTTTATGAATGAATTTTCACTCAAATTGACGTTATAGTAAGTACCAAATAAATACGTTGCGTTAAAAACCCATAAGCTTTCTTTTTCTTGCTTGATTTTCACAGAAAAGCCCTACGACAGACGCAATTATCCATAAACACGATTGGAACTACTTTGGGATAATTGGATGGTGAAGTAATGTCTTTAAAATCTGCAAATGTTATCTCATCTGCTTTTCTTTGTACGTTACACACTTGTTTTTATGAGTAATTTGTAATATTAAGTCTTTCAGCTATAGGGCACCTAAGATTTTGGAGAAATTTGAAAAATATGAAGATCCAATTATCCCAAAATAGTTCCAATCGTGTTCATAGGAGTAGCTTCGGCGTGCTCGAAGTAAACCGAGACATCTACAGCTGAGCGCAGCAAGTCAGCTCTGACCAAGCGACGACCCCATAACACAAGCGCATTGTAAAATATTCCCTATCGTTCTTTCCAAGTAATTATCATCCCTTGAATGTTCATTCACGGAAAACTGGGTCTATGCATGTGACAAGATATAATCCCCCCACCCCCGTATTCCTCATTCGTGTGTCTGCGTCGCGGACTCGTGATTCCCCATGTAGCGGCCGTACCCCGCTCGCCTACGGCTCGGAGAGATACGACCGCTACACGGGGAATCACTCGTCCGCGACCCAGCCACACTCGTTCGGAATACAGGGTATTATATATAATTGTCAGCCTAATTTTACTATTTGATTATGGTTATTCAACAATAAAAAAACTTCTAACGAAGAAAAAATAAACGAAAAGTAAACAGAGGAACAAGTTCAGCAGTGTCTTGACACATGAGTAAACTTACCTGTTACTGTTACGATGAATGAACACGAGGTTGTGTTCCCGGATGAATCTATTGCTTCACACAACACGACAGTCATACCGATTAGGAATTCACTCGATGTATCATGGCTGCAAGACACGTTAACGCTACTTGAATTGTTGATTACTGTTGGAGTTGGCCAAGTCACAACCGCTGATGCTTTTCCAGGTTCAGTGTTTGTATTTAGATTTGATGGACACTGAATGGAAAGACATTCACCGCCTATTGATAAGGGAACATAGGTAGTGTAAATATTACCGTCGAATAATTTAATAATTTTCAGTAATTTTAAAACATCTTTCCGAAAAATTCAATATTATCCATTTGCAATTGCATTTGACATCCTATTATTGAGCATCCAATATAAACTTGCACCAGTCTACCATAAGTTTACGATCCTAACGTCTACCTATCACAAATTTTGCAGAGCGTTTTCCAATATACTTCGCTGAGTGGCCGATCATAACAGCCGGCCTCCTAGTTTTCTCCAATTATTGACAATCTTCCTCGCCATTTTTCCTTTGACCACATGTCAGAAGAGTCTTGGGATACAGATTTAAGTGAAACGTACCTGGCACTTGTACAGGACATTGATTAATATATTCCACAACTGAAAGGTAAGTAGAAAATTGAAATTGTCTTTTTTGCTAATGGAAATTGTTTGAAAGTGGCTTCTTGTTTAAAACTTATTTTAACATATTAAGTGCACTATGGGATAATTAGCATGTATAGAAATAAAGTTTTGACAGTTAAAGTATTATATGAGACATCTTTTAGTCGGTAGGGAACTTTATTTTTTTTGACAATACAATATTGATGTTATTATATTTGAGTATGAAATGCGCATTTGTGGTGGTGTGTATACTAAACTCTACCTCAGCTGGTAAAAAATAATGTTACTATAAATTATATATTGCCAAGATTTGGGGCCATACCTTGCTTTAATATTCACTGGGAAAACGTTGCACATTATTTCATTAAGCATTTCAGCACACCAGATTATTTTTGCAAAGAACGCTCTGTCTTTTCATTTGTTTAAAATTGAATGCAAATGTAGGTTGTAAATCTTGGAACAAATACGTACCAGTTACGGTGTAGTGATACTTGTAGGACGCCAATGGCATAAATAAACCAATATTTTACACGCCCAATCAAACATTTTAAGCCGTTCGTAAAGGCACAAGTGGAAAAATACAAACACACGTGAAATCAAGGGGAAATGCAAGTTTCCCATACTATGATTATGCATTAGCAGTCAAGGTTTATCAACTCAGTACCTAAAAAATGGTAAACGACAGTGAAATATGGTACCGATATTAATCGTTCGTTTGATGAGCATGACAGACTACAAACAACAAGAACATTACAGGCAGATTTCAATACTTTAACAGGGTCTCATAAGAACCTGTAACAGTCCCTAGGAAGTAACCTCTATTACAGGACCTATAAAATTGGTCAAATATCAGGGGTGTATGAACAGTCTGTATCAGGAATGGTATTAAAGGAATGTATACAGTGATGTAATTTCTGAATGTACTCAGAGCTGTGACCACATGAATGAAAAACCGGTGTACAAACAGTGGTGGTTAGTGTAAAATTTACAGAGCCTGTTACGGGGTCTGAAAATTTGTAAGTTCTCAGGGATGTGAATTTTCAGAACAATGGGTCAATTTTGATGACAGAAATGAATACAAACATGATTGTGTGCACATTAAAAAATTATGGACCCCGTAAAAAGTCTATATTCACATTGCTGTGAATACAGACTTCTAAATATAGTGATGGAACAGGCAGATGTTTTAGGCCCTGTCGCATCACTGTATCTACAGCACTGTGTAGAGCCATGTCATCACAGCACCGGCCACGGACCTGTACCTCAGTCGCTGTCACAGCTATGGGACGTCTTTGCTGACACAGGCCTGCACCACAGTGTTTTGTTAGGGTCTGTACAGGCCCTGTCACAGGGGAAAAAGTTTTTGTGATGTGTACACAGAGTGAGATTGTTGTCTGCCTAAACTGAATAATATACTTAGAGAAATTAAAACGACGAAATGCCTCCCTTGTATTAGGGTTAAAGCCTTTGCTTTCAATTGCCCGATAATGCAGATTTAAATTTTATTTCTATTTTTGATTTTTTATTTACTTTTTTAAAACAATTTTTTTTAAAAATGTTTGACAAATGCCTTCCCTTGTATAAGGGTTAAAGCTAAAGCCTATTCTTTCAATTGCCCGATAATGCAGATTTAAATTTATTTATTTTTGGTTTTTTATTTAATTTTTTAAAACAACAAATTTTAAAATGTTTGAAAAGTGGTTATTTCATATTGGTAATATGTGAATATTAAAAATAAATGATTTTCAGGAAACTGAATTAGTATAGAAAAACTATGCTTTGAGAGAGCGCCGTACTTGGCATATTCTATACAAATACTACTCCTTTTTACTGGCAATACCGGTTTTTTCCTTAAATTTAGACTCAAATTTTTATTTCCGTGATACTTTCAATACGTCCGACGTCATTAAATTTACAAAGATTGACAACAAGATAGGAACAGAAAATGCTCCTCTGTTTGAGTATATCTTTCAGTTGTCTGTAAATTGAAATTGTTATGACCATACTATATACAATATTCACCCTAGACTGATTCAAATTGAAGTCCTACCAGCTATATGTGCCTAAATTGGAAAGTTCCTCAAATATGTAGTTTAAGTAGCTAGCTGACGTAAACATTTTGAATGACTTTCATTAATATTTTATCGACTTATTTTCAATACAAACAGCACGTTTGTCTCCTTGAACTTTGATCATGTCTATTCAAATTCCAATAAAAAGTTAATTAAATATGCAAATTAGTAATTAGTGCATATAAAATCGCTAAATGTTGTATCATAGTATCTCAAATGCATCCTAGCAATTTTTGTCCACTGTGATCAAGTTAATCATATAGCGAGCCTTCATAAACAGGAATATATATATATATATATATATATATATATATATATATATATATATATATATATATATATATATATATATATATATATATATATATATATATATATATATATATATATATACAATATATATATATATATACATATTATATATATATAATAATATATATATATATATATATATATATATATATATATATATATATATATATATATATATATATATCGATATCGAAATATAGATGTCCTCGTGGGAAATTACAGTGCTCAATGCAAAAGCAGAGCGTTATAAATAAACAGAATACTTCAAGTACAAAGTAATGAAATATATTACTTAAGTTTCATGCATCTTGCAATCCTCAGATAGAGTGAAAGGATTACTAGCTCGACACTCTTACATATATGATTGGGACGAACCATTCTATTTGTAGGTAGTGTTAAAATTCGATAAATAATATTTGTTTTGGTGGCGACATTTTGAAACCAACTCAGAGCGTTTGTTTAACAGTGTAGATTTGTCAGCACATTATCACATGGATCGCAGGGGTAGTTCAAGTAAAATTTGTTTTCGTGGCGATATTTTGAAACAAGTTCTGACCTTTTGTTGAGTAGACTGTTCTTGTCTGCGTTGATTATGCAGAGTTTTTCTGCGAGGCACAAGTTGCAGCGTTTTGTTTCGTTAGTGTATGCGGTGCCCTGGTGACGATTGACCAGCTGATAGTGCATGGTCGTCCCTTGGTTTAGCTTCCATAAGTGCTTTGAAAGTTCAGTGCTATTTGCGTGTTTCTTGTGGTTGAATGAGTACCTGTGGTTGGTGTAACGGCTTTTGAATGTTGATTCTGTTAGTCCGTAGTAGCATTTAGTGTCTTCATTTTCTTCTTTCACTGTGGCTTTGTATATGACAGATGTCACTTGGCAGTTTCCATCTAGGGGCAGTTTTCATTCTTTCGGCAGTTGCAGGCCTTCTGTGTAGCATCATTCTGTTGTGTTGCAATTCTCCTGTTGTGGTCGTTGATGATCGAAGACATGTTTTTCATGCAGCTGTAGCTGATTTTGACGTTGTTCTTGTTGAATATTGGATGTAGTTTGGAGTCGCTTGGGAAGTGTTTTTCAATCAGCTTGAGGAAGGTTTTCCCGACGTTAGTTTTGACATTCTTGCTGTATGGCGGGTTGTACCAAATGATGTTCCTTTGCCTGTTTTTTTTTTTCTTTCTTTGTTGATAGGTGTTGTACATGTCCTTGTGTAAACAAGGTTTTCCTTGTATCCACTTGTTTTAAGTGCCTTTTCGTATATTGGAGTTGTGCTTTTGACATTTTCGTCGCATTAGATGTTACATAATCTTTTATTAATGGCCGCTGGGAGGTGTCTGATGACAGTTGGCAGATGATTTGACTTCATGTTGATGTACAATGGGTGGTCGTAGGGTTTCTTTACGGCGGGTATTTACCGTTGGTGAGGTTGAAGGTAACGAGGACGTTTGCCACCTTAGTGAATTCTAAGGTGATCTTCAGGTTGAAATTTGCAAAAGTTTTGATGATGTCTTCTTGGTTCTTTCTGCATGGCTATCTGTGATGTTTTTCAGTGCGGCTAGACCGTCGTCCCTATAGAAGCCGTTGTTAGCTTTATTGTATTTCTGTGATAGGGTGTTAAGGATGTACGTGCCCACAAGCTCGCATATTTCAACCCAATCGAAACTTCCCATTGTGACATCAAACATCTTCTTGTTACTTCTTTTGACTCCGGTTGTACGGTTGTCAAACAGGAGAAATTTCCTTGATAGCATGATTATTTCAATGTCCTGGTTGCTGACTTCCACACGCTGTTTGGCAAACAGTAATGCTTTCGTTAGTAGCTTCTCTGTGATGGAGGGGTAAAAATCTACGGTATCGAACATTATGAATGTGTGTAGGTCTTTTTGCGGGATTTTTGAACCAATTATTACCGAGGAGGAGTTTTCCACTGGTTGACTGTTGTTTCTACTGTTGTTTTTTACAAGGGCAGTGTTTATTTTGTCAAGTATAGTTTTGCTGACAAGTCTAGTCTCACTATTCGATGGGTGATACGAGGGGTTGTTGTGGAAATTTTCATTGTGATCCTTTAAGGTAATAAATGCCTGCTTTTTTGCCATGATTTCCATTCTGTCTTCAATGCGTAACTGACTGGCTATTCTGCATGTTTCTGTATTGGTGGTGTCGAAGGCTGTTTCCTCTGCATTTTTGTAGTTCTGTGTGATGTTATCTCGTAGGAGCTTTTGGTACTGTGTATTATCGAGTTTATAAAAGTTCCTGGTTTTGTCTGCAGCGATAATCATCTTATCAGGGTTTTTGATCAGTTTTATGTCGTTCTGCAGTTTATTTTGGAATTCACAGTTTACGCTCCAGAACCTTTTGTTTTCGATCATGTTGAGCATGTCATCTTCAGACGGTTTGATTTCTTCGATTTGGGGTGGCCATTTTCTGGATTTGAAACCGAATGTTTCCATACCTTGTACTATGTCTTTGCTTTCACTTTTTCAGGAAGAAGTGGGATTTCCACCGCATGCGCGTTTGATTGCCCTTTCTGTTGTTTCGATGAGCTTCTTATGTATGCCTTCACTGATGGTGTAGGTATGTTCTTCGTGGAGTAGTCAAATTCCAAACGTTCCATCGTGTGTGTGTGTATATATATATATATATATATATATATATATATATATATATATATATATATATATATATATATTATATATTATATATATATATGTATGTATATATGACGTACACCAGCACAGATAAGAAATGCATATTACCCCTGCTCTACGTCATCAACCGGAACATTTTCCTGCAATGCTACCGTTCGTACATGTAATACGTCGCGACACAGACCGATTTGTCGTGAACGATGCCGTGCTCTCATGGCATTTTGACTTTTGGGCTCGCCAAGGTCGTAAACTTGTGATATTTTAAAAGCCACAGCATCCCCAAGAATTATAACTACTGTTTCGATCGTGTCGTTGCATTACCTTCATAAATAATTGTAAATATGGTTATCCGTCGCTAGCGCGGTGAAAGCTATGTCCGCCGATGGCAGACTTGCCTTGGCATCGGTCCAGCGCGAGACAATGATTGACACGCGCACGTGACCGAATCCGTATGTCTGATTGGTGGAGATACCATTCGATGTATCAAAATTTCAACTTAATCGGATTTATGAATGAAAGTATACCTGTAAACATTTGCACATCTCCTGGGTGACGGGCCGCTTTACTCATTAAATGAAAGCTATCCGCGTAAATAAAATACAAAATCGCGATAAAAATCATGCAATTTGTTACAATAATTTTGATCCATCCACATCAAAGAAAAATAAGAAGACTGTTCATGTGATAAATATATAATCCCATGGAATTTTTCTCTGTTTGACGTCATCGTATACGAGTGTTTTTCGTGGAGCCGTACAACTTCGAGCTTAAGGCGAGAAGTTGTGCTGCTCAGCGAAAAACACGAGTATACGATGACGTCACACAGAGAAAAAATACCATGGGACTATTATATATAATCCCCCCGTATTCCAAACGAGTGTGGCTGCGTCGCGGACGAGTGATTCCCCGTGTAGCGGCCGTATCCCTCCGAGCCGTAGGCGAGGGGGATACGGCCGCTACACGGGGAATCACGAGTCCGCGACGCAGACACACGAGTGAGGAATACGGGGGGATTATATATTTATCACATACATAGACCCAGTTTTCCATGAATAAACCTTTCAGGAATGACAATTAATGGGAAATAAGGAGAGGGAGTATTTTACAAGAATTCATACGCTTGTGTTATGCGGTCGTCGCTGGGTCACAGCTGACTTGACTGCGCTCAGCTGTACACGTCGAGGTTAACTTCGAGCACGCTGAAGCTGCTCCTATGGATAATTAGCGTCTCTCGTAGGGCTTTTTCTGTGCGAATCAAGCGGAAATAGGAAAGACTATGGATTTTTAATACAAGGTATTTTTTGGTACTTACTATAACATCAATGTGAGTGAAAATTCATTCATAAAATTATTGGACGTGCAAGCGCTAGGAGCGGGACGTGGCGACACTCAGCCGCAGCTATCCGGCTACCGAGAACGGGTTATTTTTGTCAATATTCGAACATCGTTCAAAGAATTCTGTTTTGCAAAGTTTGTATGAAATTTTCAAAATTACTAATTATTATGTTTACGAAATTATCAATTGTATGTTTAATATTTTACGAATAAAATGAGCTTGTTTAAATATAATGAAGAACAGTGTTCGGCTCTGACTCAATCGGTAAGACTACGAGCAACGAGTCTTCTGAGCTCAGACGCGAGACGACGGAAGTTCAACAACACGGTACAATACAATGTGATGCACAATATGCATAGACAAAGCAATAGCTTGCACCTTTAAATGCACTGATAACCTCGTGAACTCGTCGCTCTTGAAAAATAAAATAGCGTTTCTTCTGATGAGTCTCAAGTCCGGAGTATCGTCATTGATGTCAGAAATGATGAACGCCCTTCGCTTCCTCGGCTCGACCCGGGGTCTCGACTCATTGACTGCCGCGGCAGCATTGATCATGATGTTGAACTTGAAACCCGTCAATGTTACTTCAGAAAACATTCTTACTGCTGCAGGGATGATTGGTATGTGTCTTGGGTTATCGGCTATGTTTTTTTATGTTGTTTGATGGACAGGGGCTCTTTTGACGAGGTAGACAACACATAATGCCGGTAACATAGCTAATTAAAATGTTAGTGGTGTAGAAATCAAATGTTTCAATTGCAAATCAACGACTAAGAAACACAAATTCATAATAATTCTAGTATCGACGATATTTGTATTTAACACATGTATTTAAATACTCCATATTTCCTTATGCTTCATTACCCTCCCACGTTTGCATTTCAGTGATTTGAAAATAAGTTCTGAACAGCTGATTTTTGTTTACGTTTTAAAAGTAGTCCGGGTCCCATATCCACCACATGTGGAATATGGATTCATCGTAGTCATATACCTATAGTGTGACGTCATACTATAGGGATAACTGGGTCTATGTATGTTATGATATATAAGTATGTGTGTATATGCATAAATTTGAAAATTAGTGATAAGCTGAAGACAAAATACTGAATGATTTCAATAATATTATATCATAGTGTCTCTAAATGTACATGGCAAGTCTAGTAAATTTGTATCATGTTCATTCAAATATATATCTCTATTTCGGAAAGTTTGTTGTATATTTGAATTAGCAATATGATAAACTCAGACTGCTAAATGACTTCAATGATTCTGTTTTTCACCATACTCAATGTACACAGCATGTTTCGTCTACTGTAATTGAGTCAATCTAGATATGTATCCCGTATTTGGAAAGTTCGTTAAATATGCAAATCAGTAATTAGTTATCTAAAACAGTTCAAACGACATATATGACTATCACCGTTATAGTTAACTTGAAAATGTGAACAAGTCAACCCAGATAAATTATAGATCCCTAAATTCGTTAAATATCCAATAGACAGACAAACAAATCGGTACGATATTAGCTCACATAATGTGTGAACACTTGAGTTAAACATGCCACTCACCTCGAACATTGCCGTGAATATTGAGATATGTCGTATTCCAAGTGAATATGTCGCCACCAGAGAGGCAGCCACCAGCGACATGAACTACCTGGCTTGCTGTCAGTGCTGAGGACCACATGTTGAAACCTGTTAGATTACCAATAAAATTGTGATCGCTGTGACAATAATAATAATACAAGGGGTGTCCCAAAGTCAAAATTCCACCGCCATGTAGTTTCGAACCAGACCGTAGACCTTCACCACCTGCAAAAAGCATGCCGTTGTCATAGAATTTCCAGACACCTCCAGGCGAAGACCAAGAAAAGCACACATGATGCCACGTATCATCATTTACTGTCAAGTTTGTTGTGCGTGTGGTATGTAGTATTTCTGCGCTTAACAAATGCACGTTATACCATATAAATTCGTTGTAATGATAATGACTTCCATAATAGGACACCAGTGTTCCATTCATCATTGTGGTCTTCAGCCAGATACAAACGGTCATGGCATTTAGCTCAGGAATTTGTACAGACATATAAACTTCGGCACAGTAATCAAAATAGTCAAGTGTGTTGCATTTACCTGGTAAAGTAAAGATAAAATGCAGAGTTATATTTGAAATCATAAACTTTCCCTTTTTGTCGAGCAATATACCATCATCTCCAGCTTATGGAGTGTATATTTCACAACTCCTTAGATACAGTAGAGCATGCAATTCATATGAAGATTACTTTAGAGTTAGACACAGCCTATTAGCTCAAAAGTTAGTGAGGCAAGGGTTCTCAGAAAGTAGATTAGTGAAATCATTTAAGAAGTTCTACGGTAGATACGGAGATGTTGTATCAAAATATGACCTGTCTGTTACTCAAATGATGAGTGACAGCATACCAAATTTTGACTCACAAAAGTAATTTGGTGAATTCACCAAATTACAATGGATTTGTAGCTTTGGTCAACCTGACGGGTGCGGCTAGCTGGCAGGGTACGCTTACCCATTCCGGACACCTGGTACCACCACTATTTTGTGGTTCAAGATGACCCCATTGCCTTTGTCATTTTCAATATGTTCCTTGGACCTGGTAACTTTCTTAGTTACCTTGAACTTGGACCTGATTTGATGTCTATTACAACATTCAGTAGATTTTCGATCGGATTTGAACTCACAACATACGAAACTCAGAAGTAAGTGTAATTAACGCTTTCTATATCTTACGTCCCGTGCTCGATAGCATTCTATGATAATTTGTTGGTGACGTAGCGGCCCTCATGAATGTAGTTGCCAGCTTGACATGCCGACATGAACGTTAATATTCACTTACAAACTCATAGGTGCTGCCCCAAACATTTGAGGACAACTAACGTCGTTGCTGGATCTATACTGCAAATCATATTCACAGACGAAAAGGAATACTTGTGCACTGATTTTACATGTACGGTCTCTTTCTAACTTATTTCACGCCACCTTTTATGGTGGTGATTATTGTTAAAAGGAATTTTATTTTTTTTCATATTTCCCTCCTCATGGAGACAACGCCTACCACATTTCATTCCTTGTAAATAGATATCTAAATATTCACCATAGCTGAAAATAATACCGGTACCTTTTAATTTGGTCCTTTTTTGGTCATTGCTGCTTTAACTTTATCTCGACAGATCAGACTGTATGAATGAATACAGACTTACAATGAGTTGACATTGCCCCCATTGAGAATTCGTCATATTGGGACCTATAAATATTATCTAGACTTTATATAGTTAAATGTAAACTAATATATCCTAGACAGCAATCAATACTTCAGTCCAAAGGTTTTTCTGTCATCGAAATTATTTCTGTCATTAAGAATATGAAAAAACCCACAATCCTATTGTACAAAACGAAATATGAACTCATTCATTTATTTTTTTAGTGTGAAGGAAGCAGGTTTTCCTTTCTTCATGCATTTTTGATGAGAGAGGATAAATGCAAAACTCCGCAGAAAATTTAGACAAGGAGCATGCTTCAACAAATTGATAAATTACATTGTTTTGTGCTGTGGAGTTGTCTGCACCTTTGAAAGCTGGACAAAGTATCCAAATGTTATTTTCAGGAAACGATTACGTACGTAGTCACGTCATTTTGCTGCCACCTACCTGCGTAAGCTGGGTGACCAATAAGGAATGCTATCAGGATTACTACAGGAGCGTTTAGCGTAGGTGACATCTTTTCTAAAAGCATCATCGAAATACCACTTTATCACACTTATCACAATCACAGAAAATAACGGAGAGGTGGTGATACATCAGCTTCCTCCTGGAAATGTTTGTTGGATACTGATATATTTTGACCTATGCTCGCTTGAATACAATTAATTTACTGTTCTTTTCAACAAGGTGAATGATTTCTCTATTGCTAGCGACTCTATTTACAGTTTGGTATTAACAATGACAAATACCTATATTGCGTACTTGGTATCGTTAGATTAATATTTTAGAAAGCAATTATTACTCATAATTCTGTGAGGAACACCTGCGGTAATATTGTTTCAATCCTATAAAATATGCCATTTTGCAATGGTGTTATTAAAGGAAAATAAAACGTCAATTATCTAAAACTTCTGCTACAAATTGGAAACACTTATGCCATAACCGCACGTATCTTTCGTCTTTTTAAGAGTGATATATGCTCTATTGATATTTATGAGTGATCTTTTATTGAAATGGTCAAATTTCAAGCATATTTTATGTTGTATAAGATCATATATTAAATAGGCATACCAGTAATCAATTAACGATTAGAAACCGAAGATCTCCTACCATTTCAACTCTCCCCACGGTTTACTAGAGTCAAAAAGATCTAGTGGTCAAGGTAGCAAGTGCCTGGCCGACATTCTTTATTTAAAATGTGTACTGCAAAACCAGCCGTTCCCAAATACAAGATGTAGGATTTCTGTAGTCTCTAGATTGAAGTTAAATGAAAACAAGCCGCATCTTAAAACTACATCTTTCACGGCAATAATGCAAACTAATAACCAATTGAAAAGGTACTTAGGACCAGCGTCATTTGAATTGTGTATTTCTTACAACGCAAGTAGACAATGTCCAGATTTGATAGGCTTTTCGACGGAAAAGTTTCCTGTCGCGAAACTGGCAATGAAACGAATGACTCGTCATGACATAAGTAAACACAAATGACTGGATGCCTGCAAATAATACACAAAGGGCATAGCTGTTTAAATGCATACACTTATGAACTGAGTGAGGCTGAATGTGACATAATGGTAAATTGGTATTTCTGTAATACAGGTGCTATATATAGGGCCTGAATTACTACATGGTATTAAGATATTGCACTGATTTGAAAAACCACGAAATGATCAATAATCTACGAAAAGCGGAATATCAGAAATGTCACAATCTGATGTACATGGAAATGAACCCCTGCCCCCGTGCCTTCAGATAAAGGTCCGTCTCATTTACTTTGCATCAGAGATAGATGTGATCAATCCTCAAAATATTAGACGAGCATGTCATTTCATGCACGATTTAAGTCAAAACATGGCCCTTGAATCTATGATGCCACATTTATGGCGCCTCTGGCACGTTGAAAAAATATGAGGATGAGAAGGGCAAAGCTATGTTTGGGATATGAGCGTAACTGCACTGTTCAGAGTTGAAGCACGTGGAAAGGAGATCATTTAATAATATGTTGAGTCTATAAATGTCGACGTGGATGAGCACATTACCGGAAAAATGCATTATATACTGATTAGAAGAGCAGCTCCCTAAACATTATAGCATGACAAATGTAAAGGGTTATTTTGTAGCCGCTGTTTTCGTAATACACGTACTGATTGAGCTATGGTAAGCGATAGTTTTTAGTTGTGGCCTATTGAGCCGAAATGAGAAACAAAGTCTTAAGACAATGTAAGCGTGTTAGCCAATTTGGATTTAATTCAGTGCCAGTCCTTTCATCTGTTTATCTTCATACTTGCAGCACACATTGTTCATTTTTGAACATTAGGTCATATTATGTCTCTGTGTACATACATATATATATTTACAAAACCTATTAGTAAATTGAAATATCCGCGAACAAGGAAAGTAAGAATATATTTCTTATAATCTCATCAAGTTTCCGTATTCTGGATAGCTTCTGCCCTGCACATCTGCCGTCAAGAGTGGAAATGACAACGGCTATAATACGTTGCAGTCATAGATTGCGGAGACTCGGAGAAAGAATAATTTAGCGCAACTCTCTTCCAGGCACTGTACTCAGCAATGTTCTTTAATTTGTGGCACACAGTAAAAAGCGATGCACGAGATGTTTTATCAAATAATCAACATAGGTTCATTGATAAATGATTAATTAATAATTGAACAATTACGATGGCAACAAGTCAAACGGAACAACAGTAAGTTACTTTATTTATTCTTTAAATTATCTGTTTTCCGTACGGCAGTGTTGAAATAATGGACACTTAAAGAGCAGAAGTCTAGCATTTCATAGGCGAATCGTATTTTAATTGACGTTTTATCACATCAGTAAATTCTACACACCTTTCGACCTGAGGTCGAGGCTGACTACAGTCAGCCATTTTTCATCAGCACCAGTGCACGTACACAGGTAATAATCGACGGCGGTTCAATCATGTCAATTGAATGACATTGATGCATTTTTAAGCCTTGCTACTGTGGATAAACATATTACTTTCTCCTTCAATTTCTTAATTCGATATGTAGATATATTTACTGTCATCACAGATATTATTATAATGACTCCGACACTGTGTCAACAAACAATACGGCCACGTTTGCCAATTAAAAGAGCGGATGCTTTTCAAAATATCGTGATTTTGAATGAATGAATGCTTTATTTCACCAGATGCTTCACAGTATATACAATAATGAAAATTAAAAGAAACGGTATCTTACTGAAGTTGTACAAAGTCGAAAAAGAAAGAACATTACAGTATTGTATAATCTGGTGGGGACCGTGAAAATAGTCTAATATGACAAGTCGAGTTCATGGCCCCTTAGTATACTAATAATATTCAGTACAAGCTTAAGTGTGATGGAGGATCGAAACATGCATAGTTAATGTAGATTCAGTAAGTGATATTTAAATGCGGACTTGAAAACTTGTTTACTTGAAAATTGTTTGAGTTGGCCAGGCAGTGAATTCCACTGTTTCACAACTTATACCTAATGTTATGTTGTGAAATAATGAATGATTATGAAAACCAATTTGATGTATATGCCACTTTAACTTTAGTTTCTATTCAGCTAACAGTCGACAGACAAATCTAGGTGTCTTAAATGTAATCACTCATTTCGATGTAATATACCTCCTAGGGTAACATGAAAACATTTCACTTCTGGTTGGTGGCATTAATAAATGACAGTCTACCAGCCAGTGACGTATTCGTATATTGAGTCATCAATACATGTTTGCCTTTCTAGCAGTCGATATCTATCACAGTTTTAAAGCAACTGGATCATGGCCAGTAATATTTGCTTACGTTAATTAAGCTATTGATATCTCAAAGGCAATTAAGTTTATTTCTATTTCAATAAAATCCGAAAGTGACCTCGTCTGGAACGTTTTTCGAAGTTATACAAAAATACAATGATACCACAGTATTAAACAGTATCGGAACTAAATGATATGATTATCTCATCTCATCAATCAATCTATCAATCACAGGCATTGATATAGGGTCATATCCATTTCGAGGTCATGTTCTAAGGTACTGAATAAGAACACAGTGATCAAAAAGCTCTTTCAAAGAAATGCGTTTTCAAGTCCTTTTAAAGATTTCAAGGTAGGCGACTGGCGAAGATCCAATGATCCATGACAAAGATTTATGGTTATAAAACTGCATGCGGTAGTGTCGCATACGCTGCTGTTTCTGAATGTTTCGTATATGTGAAATCTAACGAAATTAGAAAAGGTACAGTTATTAAGGATAACAGTATACATCTGTAGGCAATCGATATCATATCTATCGACAATTTTGTGACCGGTACGACGTCAGAAGGAGGATGGACATGGATTAGTTTGTTTCCACCTTTGTATCATTGATCACAAACCTTTCAAAAAAAAATTGACTAATAATATTGTCTGAAAATATGTCATTAACATAGTTAACATCCAGCTTACAATAGTGTCGTCTCATGCAAACGGGATTAAATCTATAATAAATGTGAGCAGGAGGAGGAAAGAAATTTTGAATTTTGCTACTTTTTTGCAAGAACAACAGAACACTCAACGTTTGAAAAACATGTTATCTCTTTGTCGTAATACTCTGTGTGCATAGTGAAGTTGAAACATCTGGATAGGTCTACTTATTAAACAAATCATGTAAAAGTGCGGAAACACAGATAACTTTTCAATTGTACACTGAAACGCAATTATCATTAGTAGAATAATGATTGGGGATGTTTGTCCGTTTCAACGTGTGTTTATTCATGTTAATTTTTTTATTAGTCCAGTAATAAACCTTGCGTGACTGATCATTAGCGCATACAACCTTCAGTATTACGCCTTCACCAGGTTTTCTTGAAATTTGAATCAAAACTGACTTCGGACGAATCTTAGATAGTGAGTATCTTCCCTGTTCCAGTTTCAAATCTAAGTGTAAAATAAGAAAATTACTTATCACTTATGTTTTATGAAATACATGCGTGCAAGAACTATATCACTACTGTTGATCTTAATTTTCAACATGTTTATCAATGCAATGGGTTGCCCAAAAATCAGTATGACGAAATCCATTTGATATCTTTATGATGCAATCTGTACAATAATTGTGTTGAAATGCAAAACTTACTTCAATACTTGAAGAATGAGCTTACAGTTATATACTGTGAACTATTTAGTTCATTTTGAAGAACAACCAAGGGCATGCTTGTTTCCATTACATTTGTGTGCCTTTACAGGTATTTAACTTTGCTGTCGTATTGGGATTTGTTAACTTCTAAACTTTGTAAAGTTTAGACCTATCATTATTTTTAACTCGGTAGAATACAAGGATAACAAAGTCAGCTGCTCGGGATAGCAAATACAGGATTTAGTTGTCAACATGCTTATTTTAAATCAACAAGTATTGTGGTCACATTATAAATCCCCATGTACATCCCAGCCCCTTAAAATCACAGAATAACTTATTCTGATGATAATTCAATTAGATCCTTCAAGGAAACATTTATTTATTTATTCGGAAGGCCATACAGCACACGTTACAATGTCACGGACTTTAGTATATTGACTTAGGAATTATTCATTTTAATTGAAAAAACAAGGCACTTTATATTCAGTGTGTCGTCTTAATGGGAAAAAAGAGGCGCGTCAAGTCACTTTACTTACACCATACTCGATATAAGGAGATATAGGTTTCATATAAATAATATATCTATTCTGGAACATAAAGCTTAGTTATATAAACATAACATGGAGATGCAGCGCAGACATCACATGAGAAGATACCCAAGTTATTCATCCAGTGACTGTACATTTGATATATGACCAAAGGTAAAATACGGAGAGCTATTAAACTTTCAAATCTATAGAATTCGCTGAATATGCAAATCGTCTAATAATTAATATGACATGTTCATTTGACTTTTCACATAACACAAACTTAGTATGACTGATATTCACTCCAAGGTCCGATCAATTTAGTGCAGTCAGCTTTGATATATCACCTGAATTATACAGAAATGCATTAAATATGCAGACGAGTTAATTATTTGTTTGCCAGGCTCATCAAACTTTAGGCAGTGTTAAATGTAAATGTGGATGACGTCAAACAGAATTCTGATTAAAGTCACTGAATTCAGCATTTTCATTTTCTGATTACAGAAATCGATTAAATAAGTAGATTTGCGATTTATGACTTGTGCCTTTAAGCACAATCAAACTTTGGAACGACAAGCGTACTTGCGATGCTCAATTTAATTCAATGTATCTAGCTTTAAAATATCACTTGACAAAAGACATTATACAAAAACACAATGACGTAATTATCAATGCTATGTATCTGCCAGTAGACCAATGTATCCCAAAAGTCTGATAAATTACAGATCCTTTATCTCTGATATATGGCCTAATTGGTGAAATCCATTAAATGCACAAACGACCTAATACCAAGTGTGTAATGCTCTGCAATTTTGCATTAACTTAATTCAGTATGAGCCATTAAAATTAGAAGAACGTAATAGTCGGACTAGTTGCGATTTCTTAAATATGCAAATGAGCTAGTGATCGATTTGTGAGCTCATCTAACTTTCAACATAACCAAACGTCAGTATGACACAAGAAATTCGAGCAATTTATATTAATCTAATTAAAGTCAATCGATAAGTATTCAAATGAGTTAAATGCATAACATTTCCATAGTTGTACTTTAAAATTACATATTTCGTCATAAAACACTTTAGATATTGCATGTGCCCCTCCCTCCATCTTTTATTTGCCGATTATCTAAACTAGTACAGCCAACGGAAACTTAGAAGATATACCAACACAAAAACATACCGTATACTAATTGTTTAAGTTCGGTAGTGAGATTTTTTAGTTGTGAGACAACAAAGCCTTTTTACGCACACATAGACTTCCAAAAACAGAAACAAACACGCATTGAATATAATTATATGACGACGTGCAGTATTAAAAATGTTATTTTATATATTAGGAGTTGTATATGTCGAACGCTAAGTAGAAATACACTCTGTACTAGAATAGGATCTTCTGCCAGATTTCGTTTACACTGGCCCTCTTCCTCTTTTATTTTATCGTTAAATGCAACGACTTACACTACAACTTTCAGTTTATGCGATATAAGCTGAAACTGAATAAATAGTACTCCACGGCTTTGAATGATAAATCTGTGAAGAGAAACAACAGTACAGTAACAAAAACGTTGTCACGATATTTGGCATTTTGCTTCAGTTATGTCTGATATCTAAGTTTCATCAAATTTCTTCAGAATAACACATTTGTATAATTGCCTTTGTATTTACAGAATGAATATGTATTAAGTGTAACTTATGTGACACACAAAAGCAATCTACTTCTTTGGACAATTCTGTCTTTGTTTGCAAGTAAATTTGCATCTGTTTATCATAATTGCACATTCGTTCCCATCCCACTTCCTCCACTCATACTTTTTCTCACCTTGCGGAAGCATAATTCCGGACTCATATGGTTGTGAATGATTGCACAAATACAAGGTTGAATTCATGTTGGATGCTGGTGACACCTTGAAATTGTACATAAGAGGACGTGTTTGTTGTATCATGCATATTTTTAAATAATCATATGTTCGTGCTTTCGCTTCCACTTCAGAACTTATTAAAGGCGCCCCAAACGATCAGTCTAAGCGACAAATAATCCAATCAGAGTCGCAAAAAGTCGGAAATGCAATTTATTGATTAACGATAGCCGTTTGATGACACATAAACCTTTCTGGGTTCTAAGTGAAATGTAAACATATTCGCTCCTTTTTGGAAATCATAAGCAATACTCCTCGCGGTTCTGGCTTTTCATAGTTTATATTAAGGCTGAAGTAAAAGAGTAATAATATACCTTACAACCATGTCTAAGCCAGGCACCAGTTTGCTCATCCATGTCAGAGCACACACTTTGCTTAACTTAACAACCCTAGCCTACATATAAAAAGTGGTCTTCTTTGACTGCGACCCGTCCACACGCTGTAGAGTTTATAACGCACTCGCGCTCACAAATTTTATAGAAGCAATGAATAAATTGCTTAACCTTGGGGGAAGACAGCCTGGGGGACAATTCTGTCCACCAGCAGAGTTATCAACCCAGGGTAGAAAATATGGTGTTTTCAATCGTGTTCAACTCACAACGGAAGGTTACACGGGCGAAAGACAGTTGATGATCAGCGTTTGTATGAATAATTTTATAGTTGGGCTGCACTAACTTCTTAACGAGTCAGACGGCCACAGAAGTGTTAATCAGTAAAGGATGTGGTTTTATCTGCAGCTATGGATATCGTATTTGAAAGGCAAATGCTACTGCGGTATGTGTATCCTAATGCTACCAGAATTACTTCTGGAAGTTTTTAATTGTTGTTGACATTTTGTCCATAAGTCTCTTCGAAGTATCACCTGATCTAAACTGCGAAAAATTACTAAAAGGTGGATTTACACCAGTTTCCTCCTGCCACTGTTTGTTAGGTACTGCTATATTTAGAAGTACGCTTGCTTGAATGATGTCATTTATTCTTGTTTTCAACAATGTGATTGATTTCTTTATTGCTGTTGAGTCTGTTTAAACGATGACAATTACCTTTATTGCGTACCTAGTGTACGTTAGACTAGTATTATAGGTTGTTATTGTGGATAATTCTATGAGGAACACCTGCTATAATGTTTTTCCATGCTATAAAATATGAAATTTTACAATGGTATTATCAAAGGAAAATAAACATGCAAATTATCACAAGCTTTGCTACTAAGTTGAACCACTTATACTATAGCCTCATAAGTCTGTTCGCCATTTTAAAAGTGAGGTGCTCCACTGACATTTACGAGGGAACTTTTATTGAAATCCTGAAATGTCAAGCATATCGTACGTTGTATAACATCATGCACTGCAGCTATTATGTGATATTTTACAACTGGCATTAGTACAGGAAAACTCCAACGGGCATTTTGTGGATAAAAATCTCTTTTTGATTGCCGAACTCGTTTCTACACCAGTATACTCAAATCTCAGCGTATGAGGGAATTCCTTACAATGTCGTCAAGTATCCTTATTATGGATAGCTTTTGCCCTTCACGTGTGCCTTGAAGAGTATGGGAGCGACAATAGCCATCGAACCTTGCAGTCATAGATTGTAGATATTCAGTAGAAAGGAGATACATGGGATGCGTTATCAGATAATTAATATCGTTTGTGAGATTGTTTGACAGGTTGATTGACTGATTGATGATTGAATAATAACACATTTTGCACAACGACATAAATTTAGTTTTTGTTTTGTATGTTTCCTGTACTGTAATACTTAAAAAAGTGGATACAAAAGAGACCAGATCTGTTTTGTCGTAGGCAAAACGTATTTTAATTGATATTTTATGACGCCAATAAATTCTACTCGTCTTGCGACTTGAGGTCGAGGCCGGATACAGTCAGCCATTTTTCATCAACTTCGGTGCAAGTACACAGGTAATAATCGACAACGGTTCAATGCAATGATATAGACGCCTTTTAATGCCATGCTTCTGAGATAAACATATTGATTTTGCCCTCTAATTACTTAATTCAAAAAAAATTATAATGAATCTAACACTGTGCAAAATCAAAAAAAAATGATATAGCTACACTTTCCAGTAAAACGAGGGATGCCTTTCAAAAATATAAATTTATGAAAATCTCATTTGATATGTTACTTTAACTTTACTTTCTAATTATCTAACGGTCGACATACAAATCTATGAGTTCTTAAATGTAAATCACCCATTTGGGCACACTGGTAATTGATTTGATATACCTACTAAAACATGAAAACATTTCACTTCATACTGGTTGCATGATAGTCTACCAGCTTGTGATGCAGTCGTGTATGTAGTCATCGATTAATATGCGTCTATTTTGCAGTCAATATCTACCACAGTTTTCAACCAACTTGATCGTGGCCAATAATGTTTGCGCATGTTAATAATGTTATTGAGATCTAAAATGCAATTTACAGTATTATTTCTATTTCAATAAAATTCAACAGTGGCCTCTTCCGGAACGTTTATCATTATATAAGCCTCAAAATATATTTCGATGAAATGTTCTGAGGCGCTGAACAATTACACAAAGATGAAAAGCTCTCTCAAAGTGATGCCGTTTTAAGTTTTTCAAAGAAGGCTAAGGTAGGCGACTGGCGAAGGTTTAATGGCACATGACAAAGTTATTTTGATTCTTAGCAGCATGCGGTAGTCTATCATACTCAAGTGTTTCTGAAAGTTTCGTTTGTTTGAAATCAAAGAAATATGGAAAATTAACAGATATGTGTACATTTATCGATATCTTGTCTATCGACAATTTTGTACCAGTCAGAACGTCAAACGTCAGAAAGAGGATAAATACATCCAGTTTACAATTTTTTTTCTAGCAAACGAGATGAAATCCCTCATAAATGTGAGCATGGCAGAAGGAGGAATATATTTCATGAGTTACAATATTGTATTGCAAGAACAACAAAATACTCAGAATTTGGACAGCATGCTATCTCTTTGTCGTAATATTCGGTTGAACTGCATGGTGAAGTTAAAACATCCGAATAGATTAACTCACCAGACCGATCGTGTTTAAGTGCGGCATCACAGGAAACGTTTCCATTACACACTGACATGCAATTATTATCAGTAGTAGTGTAAGTATTGTGGATATGTGTACGTTCTAATATGTGTTTGTTCATGCCGAGCTGTTATTCATTCAATAAACCTTACGTGACTGATAATCAGTACGTGCAGCGTTCAGCATTACAACTTTGCCAGGTTTCCTGTGAAATTTGATTGAAAACTGTCTTTGCAATAAAACAATGTAACTTACCTGCAGGGCAGCAGCTCACAAACAAAGAGAAATGTGCAATTTTCCTATATTTCGATAACTTAAAACTCAAAACAATTCCATGGGGTTACTGTCTTTGGCCTGTAGTGGGTGCCCGGTAGCACGTTGCCCTTTGTGCGGTGAGATGGACCCGTACCGCCGTCCAGGCCGCTACGACACCTCGACCCCCCCCCCCCCCCCCGCTGAGGTAGTACATTCACCCTGATACCACGCTGCCCCCCGGGGGGCAATCAAATCCGCGGGTGGCCTCGGGGGAAAGGCGGTGATGACGCCTGGATGCGCCATCTACCCTGGATTTCGGTTTAACCTTCGTCTCCATGTCGTTTATATGCGTTAACACCTAGTTACATTCAATCGTTAGAGGGACAAGGTCGGCCATTTTCTGCAATTTTTCCCTGAATGTGTTTGATACGAGACAATATTTTTATAGTTTGACATGTTGAAATATACTTAATGAAAAATAGTCATGTATATATTCCGTCCCGGTTTTAGATCCGATAGCTAAAACATCTCGGCAGAACACACAAAGAGTCTATATCATTAATTTGCCTGTTCACGGTTGTAAGCATCCGCTTGTGAAAGGTAATGGCTATAATTGTATGGCTCTAGATCGAGAACGCAGTGTTGCATTTTCGGGATTCCCTCAGGGGATTCCCAACTACCCATGCCGTTTGCTCCAGTTATACATTTTGACGGTCAGCTTTGCATGCAGACTTGAGGACTAATCTTGTTCTCGGATATCCCTTGCTTTGCTGCAGGAGAGCATATTTTCGTAATGGGCATTTCAAATGCCCACAAGCTGCATATGCAACGGTCGCGGAGCCGACGACAGTACCAAGGGTCTTATGGGGGAATTGTTTTCGTCTCGTTTTGTTGTAGAGTTGCCCAAAGTCTGTGGGATTAGAAATATCAAACCAGAGTAAAATGAAGGATATTAACTCCAGCAGATAGCCTCGTTCGTGTTTAGGAGATCGCGAAATCGAAGTATTATACTTTATCGAATCACTTGAACATTACAGGGTAAGCGCCAGTAAGTGCATGCTGCGTACGTCCGAGAAAAGCCAGATGTTGAAGCGACTGCTCGATACTCCGACTATAGAGTGCAAGCCAGCATACTCGATCGCAAGATACTACATGAGTGAGAAAGCGCGTCGAGAACAAACTGACATACGAGCAGTATGGATCAAATGTTTTCCTGCCCTTCTAACCTCCCTCTCTTTCACCTTAATGGAGTATAATTTCGGATTTATGTGGTTGTGAATGTGGTCAAATGATTGCACAATCAGGAGGTTGCAGTCACGTTGATGTTGTTGATTTGGATCTTGGTGATACGAACGAATGCATAAGACAACCTGTTTGAAATGTACCTGTTGATCATGCATAT
Organism: Ptychodera flava; assembly: GCF_041260155.1. Taxonomy (NCBI): domain Eukaryota; kingdom Metazoa; phylum Hemichordata; class Enteropneusta; family Ptychoderidae; genus Ptychodera; species Ptychodera flava. The sequence goes on from NC_091929.1 coordinate 28,526,173, forward strand.
TTATTCATATTTTCGTGCTTTCGATTTTACATAAGAACTTATGAAATACGCCCTCAAACGATCAGCGTTAGTGACTTGTTGCCGTTACATTCGTGTGTTGTTCAAAGTACATATAGTAAACTTAAAAACTAATCCCTTATTGAAATTTTTAAAGCTTGTAAGACCTACGATAGCTTGAAAACATAGGACTCTGTTCATTCGAGTAAGAATTAATGTTAACTATAAATGAAACAATAGCTATCTTCATAAAGCGATCGTTGAAATATCTTTAACTTTGGTAAAGTGACTTACATGTTCTTCAGACGTTAGCTATGTTCACAAAACTGTCGTTGATATATCATTGACTTTGATAAAGTGACTTACGGGTACACTTCATCTAAATAACGTAGAAAACCATGCATCTTAATTTAAAGTACAAGGGAATGGAATTGTCCAAAATTACAAAAATTCATTTGCTCATGTAATTTGTGAAACGTTATGGATTTGTCTTTGCAAACTTATATTCTTATTTTTCTGTATGTTGTGTGTAATATTTTGTCTAAATATTTTTTCAGTAATTAAGTCACAAAGTATTCGCTCATTAAATTGTTGATTAGAGAAAAATGGCTAAATCACTGCAACACAAACTTGTTAACACTCTTACAAAATCGATGCTTGAAAGCATTGATGTGCTACCATTTCTATGCTGAATTACGACTGATGGTAGCAATATTCATAATGACGATGGTAATTTTGACTACTACTACTACTACTACTACTACTACTACTACTACTACTACTACTACTAATACTACTACTACTACTACTACTACTACTACCAGTAATAATAATAATAATAATAATAATAATAAAAGTTAAACAATAGAATTGATCGTTTGAATATCAATAATAAAGATAAGACTTGATAAGCCAATGTCTAAAAACTTTTAAAATTAAATATTCACCTAAATAAAGCACATACATTGTACAAAAAACCTAATTTCACATGTTCATTGAATATGACCTTGTTATCAGTTACCTCGTCAATCAATTATTCGGCATAAATATGACGTGTGTACCTCAAAAAATCCTGTCAAATAAGGTATATTCACTTAATATAATGGCCTAGATACAAATACAATGACTATGCAAATGAGTTTCTAACCAACATTCCACGCCCATCAAATTAAATGTATACGGATTAGAAACTTACTGTATATCATATATGGACCAATTACAATTCATCATCATCAAATACACAAAGCAACCATAACCACACGTTGTACTATTCAAATCTTCGGAAAAACCAAACCTAAGTATGTACCATATCATATGTCCACCACATTCAGTGCATTCAGCTTTTACATATGGCCTGGTAACATTTATTTATGTGTGAATAAGGTGCTGGTTCTGTGTCAGACTCTTTTAACCATCAGCTTAGCTAAATCTAGGCACCACATAGATGTCTCAAAAATGTATCAAATTCAATGAATTCGCATTTTATACGTGGTCAAAATCCATAGACGTCTTTAACTTTTAAATGTGTAGAGTTTGCTAAATATGCTATAAATTTAATGTCAGTATGTCACGATCTCTTTACTTTACTCACACCGAAAACTTCGTGAGGTTGATGTTACTCAACAAGCTGTGCAGTCGGCTTTGATTTATGGCCTAAGTACAGAAATTCATTAGATATGCAAATTAGTTGATAATTCAATGCCTCAGCCATCAATGATGAGTGGTAAACGTGAATGATCTACTTGAGAAGTCCAATCTAGGTCATGCCAGAAAATGCCAAGACGATTTGACCGGTTGACCTCGCTGTTAATTTTATGCAGGAAATTACAATAACAATGCTTGGTCAAATGACGTAGTGCCTTGAGGGCGGGATCGCCAGTGGTATAGGGGGAGGAGTACCTTCCCAATGGCCATGAAATCATTCAGGATCACCATTTTGCCTTGACTTTTGACAATGAACGGACATAGAATAGAATAGAATAGAATAGAACTTTGTTTTACTACTCCTTTATTTCCCCGTATGATCGACTTCACTTTTACGTACATTTGGTCACAGGTCACCCAGAAAAAATGAGTGGATTCAATGATACTGTGGCCGGAAATTTTTTCAGAACGAGAAATTTTCGCAAACTTCGCGAGGGCAAAAGAAAGCGAAAATTAATCCTTGCGATATATATATAAAAAACATTGCGTGATTTACATCATGAAATGTAACACACTCAGTGCCATGATCACTGAACTTTTATAGTAAGCCTGTCACCTTGAAGGTAATACTGTAGATAACACGAGGACTTCAAAACGCACAATGATACACACAACACCACAAGTGTGGCCGTCCCCGTCTCGGGGCTGTTCTTGGAGCGGGACCGTTTCTCTGGTTTTCCGTCAATGTTTTCCACCATGGACAAATGGTAACAACACTGAACAAAAACCTGAATTATCTGCTTGTCAACCCAGTTTGTGTCAGTGCCGCCGGTCATGCGCACCACCCAAAAGTTTGACCGTCACTTAATATCGAACAGTATTCAAAGAAACGGTCGTACTAATTACTGCCGTCCCTGCCCGTCATTCTTCTAGCACTGCCGATCACGAAATTGGCCTTTTCAATACAGTAATAGGTCGATATCTTAATATTCCACAGCATTTACTTGTGATATAACTTATAAAATCATAGTCCAGGGCCCCCAAATCGCCGATCGATTTACGACCCGATAGTTATGCCGCTGACGCTGATATTCACCGGTGGTTGCCTGTGTGTGCGTACATGGACAGTCTACATAGCCCTTGAATGTGGTCTCGATTTTGATCAAACTTACAATTAAGAAGTATATATCAAAACTGATAAATGATTTATGTTTTCACATGGATTCACAAAAAGTTTTGCCCCGTGTTCATTTTGGCCCCGGAATTCCATCTACCCACCCTTTGCAGAGTAGTAAGCTTATGGGGCAAGTAAACATGGATGCGCCGGTGCGATTCAACGATCAACCTGTATATCGGATCGAAAGTCAACAATTTTACGGCTCGGACTATGATTTTACAAACTATATATAAAAAGCATAAGGCGCGGGGTATTATATATTGACTGATTACTGTAGCTATGATAGGCTACATTCAGGACGGGCAGCGACGGGCAATAATTAGTAGGCAAAACAGGTGGTTTCACCGTGGGCAGAACTCGGTGCCATGATACTGAACATTAATAGTAAGCCTGTCACCTTGAAGGTAATACTGTAGATGAAACAAGGACTTCAAACGCACGAGGGTACAAACAACACCACTAGTGAAACGTACACATAGAAATACACGCGTTCCTACGTTGTGCCCACCCGGGCCACGCGATTAAAATATCACTGATACTGCTGGATAATGTTAATTGGGTCGGTAAACAGTCAATTAATAGTTTATTGACTACCTGGGTGATTGGCAGGTCGTGTCCAACGACGCATATGCAAAGCAGGCCAAAAGACAAAAGCCCCCAAAGATATTGACAGCTGGCCAGGGGTCACCATGAATACGTAATGACGCTTCACTACGCAGTAACTGCGTAGTCAAGCCCTTCTTAACCGGTCAAATCCTCTTGGCATTTTCCCTCATGTAATGTTTTTTTGGTTTCATGTATAGTCTACTTAGGGAAAAATAAAATGCAATTACAAATTTATCATATGTTGCTTTCAGTATAAATCTTTGTGTGTCAAACATGTACCTTACGAGTTCAAAGCAATTCAATGCGTTCGACCTTAAATATAACCTAAAGAGAGATATTCAATAAAAATACGCAAATGATGAAACGATAATCATTATGTTATAGCCATGTAACTGCCGTAAGTAAAGGACAGCACGAGAATATATCCTAAAAATCAGATTAAATTCAGTACCTTCAGCTCTGATCTGTAACTTTATTGCTGAAATTCTTGAAATGTTTATGTGACATAACACTAAGTGTGTCATGTTTTTGAAAATTGAGAATGAATGCATCTGTTTCCTAATCACAGAACAATACTGTAATATATGCAAACGAGTTTATGGGCGATATGTACAGCTAACCTAACTTTCAGCTTAACAATATGTCAGTATGATCCCGTAACTCCGAACAGGGTTGATATTAAAATAATTACATCACAATAATTCATAAGATAATCAAATGAGCTTGTAATGAGTAAAATACGATAGACAAAGCGTACCAATAATATAACCATAGTTAACAATATCATTTTAAAGTCACATCAAATTTCGTGCAAACACTCCTCAGATTATGATGCAAATTTGTCAAAATATGAAAGTTAAAGCCTGCAGAAACTCGTATATATATATATATATATATATATATATATATATATATATATATATATATATATATATATATATATATATAAACAAGGTCCATCTCTGTGGATTACATACACATCAAAGCAAGTCTTTTATCAGTTACTCTAAAAGTATTCACTTGCAATTATCTATGTTAGTTTTGATGTACTATGGCATATATACGCGTAACGCGCTACAAATGTACTCTGTATCTGTGTGCCTCATGCCAGTTTCATTTACACATTTTTATTTTTTTAGTAATCTTTCCTATTGGAGCCAGAATATGTTTACTGCAACCACTTTCACCAAAGGCTTAAGCTGAGACTAAGTAAAGGTAGCCAGTGACTTTTGATGTGAAAGCTGTGAGGATATAAAAAGAGTAAATAAAAAGTTACAAAACTTGTTACGACGTTGTGATATATATCATTGTATGGCATTTTATGTAGAAATCAAAGTTTGATCTGATTTTTCAAGAATAACACATTTTGTGCCGCGTACTTTCCATGTCAAAAGTCCATAAGTATCGAGTATGAATTAAGTGATTCCCTCAAATATTTGAATTATTTTGTTTACAATCTCTCTCTCTCTCTCTCTCTCTCTCTCTCTCTCTCTCTCTCTCTCTCTCTTACCTTTTGGGTGAGCAATTGTGGATTCACACTGATGTGAATGTGGTCAGATGGTTGCAGAGGCACACAGTTGAAGTCATATTTGACGCCGGCGATACCTTGAACGAACAAATGTCAATAGGTTATAACTTTTGAATCATGCTCATTATCATATTTGTCTATATCAATTCAACACTAAAATATATCCCCTATGATCTGTCTGAGCGACTAATACTCCAATCAAAATCACTGAAGTCAGAAACACAAACGCCCAAAATAATTAAGTAAAGATAGCTGTTTCATAAATTAAACATTTTAAGTTTGAATATGTATACTTCACTTGTTTAAAATACTAAGGGATTGATTTAGTCCTACTCTATAACGAACAAGCTAAAAGCAATGAATAATTATACCTTGCAACCATTTGTAAGCCAGGAACCAGTTTGCTCGTCCATGTAATTACACACCGTTTGTTTAACATCCATTGTGAAGTTCACATCATGATCATGTCCTACAAATTCAGGGCAACAGGACATGTTACCCAATGTACAAACGAAAATCCGTGGAAACACTATCGCATATGGGTTGACAGGGTATCATCAAGATTTTTTTTTTAATTGAAGCGGTTTTTATGATCGATGTGTAAAAGAAAGATATTATGATATTCGTCTATTTTTCGAACAGGCTAAGTTACCCATATTCAGACACGCTCGGGCCCTTCCGCCGTAAATAACGATCCAAAAAACTCGTATCAGGGCCGTTAAGATTTAAATCAAAAGTTGTCCTTTGCACTATAAAAAAGTAAGTTTCTTATCAGCGCACAAATTGGCCAATTTCTGAGCGTGTCAAACTGCCTTCTGAAAAGATGGCAAAAGCAGTGTTGCTGAGAACATATGGCGGAGTTAATTGACAACAAATGACGATAGTCGTTGGATATTGGATTCAAAGAGAATATTCAAATATGGCGTCTGTGTCGGGTCCACGTATACAACTATCTTACTATCGGCGTCATAAAAGTTTATTATAATAGCTTACTTTCGGGAATGGTAAAAGTCAAATAGTATTCTCCGGTCTTGATAAAGTAGTCCTCGGGGATAAAAATTCTTGAATCATTATTACCGCTGAACTTGACATCCGGGGAGTACTGGTAACCGTGGTAATGATTCGAATACATGACCTCGTTATCAAATAGGTACGCCGTGGTATTAACGAAAAGTGGCGTTGGGTTTCTTAACATGATGATAACTGCATGGTGCAACTTTGATACCTGCATTGGCAATGTAGGAAGCATTAAGAAGTACCTTTAAGAGAAATTCAAATCAAAGTATTGAATAACAGCTACAGCGCCTGGAAATGTGACTTAAGTAAATTAACTGTCCATACATTCATCCATCCATTCATCCATCCATACATACATACATACATGCATACATACATACATACATACATACATACATACATACATACATACATACATACATACATACATACATACATACATACATACATACATACATACATACATACATACATACATACATACAAAATACATACATACATACATACATACAGACATACAGACAGGCAGACACACACACATACACATACACATACATACATACATACATACATACATACATACATACATACATACATACATACATACATACATACATACATACATACATACATACATACATACATACATACATACATACATACATACATACATACATACAGACAGACATACAGACATACAGACATACATATACATACATACATACATACATACATACATACATACATACATACATACATACATACATACATACATACATACATACATACATACATACATACATACATACATACATACATACATACATACATACATACATACAGACATACATACATACATACATACATACATACATACATACATACATACATACATACATACACATACACATACACATACAAATACATACATACATACATACATACATACATACATACATACATACATACATACATACATACATACATACATACATACATACATTCATACATACATACATACATACATACATACATACATACATACATACATACATACATACGTACGTACATACATACATACATACATACACACACACATACCCTCCTCCGTTCATCCATCCATCATACTGCAAACGTTGCTAAAGTATTATTATTGTTTGACCTACCTCAAAAAGTGAACCGAAATATGTGGTATCTTCCTTGTTGAGATATACCTTTTCCATCAATATGGATTTTGCAGGGTCTGGCGGATCACTGGAAATCATAATTTGAATGCTTTCCTTCAAATTAGTCACTAGAAGACGGAAAAGAAGAATGGGACTTCAACATGTTATAAATTTCCAAACAGGATCATATAATATTAAAAAATTAGAAGTGGTGTACTTTAATATATTCATGTATGCGATATTCTCTAAATATTTTCTCACGCACATGAGTTCAATATGGTCCAACAAAATGATATTGGTTTTAAATCAAACAGCTAATAGACGTCATGGCAAAAAATACAACTTTCCGTTTTTTGGTGATATATCTCAGAATCGAATGATTGAGAAGTTTAGTGAATAGCAATAATTGTTCATCTTTGATTTACACTGGGAAACACTGATCTGTACAGGTTTGAGAACAGTACGTTTTCTGAATTTGTATGTAATCAACGACTTCTTAACTTCTTAGATTAATGGCGTTTGTGTTGAAGATTTTGAGAAAGTCGTGAAGAAATAAGGTGTCTCCGTAACATGTTGTGTTTGTAAAATATGGTTGTTAATAATAATACGACAACAAAATATTCTTGATTCAGGGATTGTAAACATTATTTCTGCGTGGACTATCAAAATATGTAGATGTGCAATCCATGCCTTGGCATATCATCGTTTTTGCCTATGGTGCCGTTAATTGAAATGATAACTTAGATAATTTTGTCGCCACAAAATAGTATAAACTAGCTTTAGTTGTGATTGCCTACCTTTCACTTCATTGCCTGTTCTGTCCGTGAAAGACAACGTAACAACATCATTCAGCGAAGAGGCATTTGCACCATGATCTCGTTGCAGCGATCTTCGTTTGAAACGTTTTACCTATATGGAAGGATGAAGATAACAGTAGCTATTCTCTTTTTAGCGAAAATCATGAGCATCACAAGAGGCCAGTTCCCACATCCAACTGTCATCACAATGAAATACTACATTTGTATGTCACGTTTTGATTATAAGTATAAGCTACTCGTCTTAACTTGTTTCACATCAACAACTAAGGGAGCCTTCAGTCATTATGAGGGGTGGGCTGACGGAAATTGAGGGTGGTCGATCATGTAAAATGTAACCCTTTCCAAAAGTCCCATTGTAAAATATCGCCCTCCCCCTGATGCCTCTATCTAAAATATGACCCCCGCTCCAAACTCAATAGTATATAATGTGTATAACCTTTACAGAGCCGCTAACCAAGTAACCCTCTCCAGTTTCCATGTGTGAAAAAGGTGACCCTGCCCTGCATGTCACAGTCGATATCAATAATATCTCAATTGACACATAATTTTTCACATAACATAAGAACTTTCGGTGAAAATTTTTAACGTTTACAAACAATCACCTTTATGTAAGACTTCAACTTTGTGGTGGAAAAAAATATCATATTTTACAGATAATCAACTACATGCAGTATAATTTGCTTATCAAAATCAAAAGGGACAATGGCTGTATTGTTTACCTTCATTCATAGTTTGACATTTTACAGAGGGAAATATCATTGTTTGTCAATAGACTTATTATAGCCTACAAGTCACTGTTGAATATTATTTACGTATAATTGCAGACATATAGCAAGTTTTGAATATGTTAAATATTTTACACTGGACTACAATGAGAAGTGATTTACCATTTTTTGGTGAAATTCTAATTTCATGTTTGTTGTTACCGTCTGCACTAACGAACACCTATTCCCATCAAATACGTATCAATTGTAGAACACTTATAAAAGCACAAATTTAGTTAGTTTTTTATTTTAACAAAAATATAGTTTTCTGATAGACTGTCATATACATGTAGAAGATAATCAATATTTAAAGTGAAAATCCAAAATCAAATTTCTTATAAACTTATGCACTTATAACCACCTCTTCTAATCAAGTACATTTATGTCAACTATCCAATACCTATAAATGCACAAATATTGTCAGTTTTAAATTGGGAAAAATCATAGGTTTTTCATAGCCTACCATGTATAGTGGATCCAAGGTGTATGATTTTCGGTGAAATACTAAGTTCAAAGTTCTTGTACAGATATGAACTTCTTACTACCCCATTGCAATCAAGTACAGTCATATCATTAATCCAAGGTTTATACATTTACAGATATTGATAGTTTTATATTGGGAAAAAAAATTGTTCATAGTTTTCTTATTGCCCCCCCCCCCGCCACATGTACATTAGAGACAAATTTTGGGAAAATTCTAAGTTCAAATTTCTTGTACATATATGCACTAGTAACCACCCTATCTTAATCAAGTAATTTTATATCAATAATAAAAAGTCTATAGATGAACTATATTGCTAGTTTAATATTGAAAAAAAATTGTTTATTGTTTCCTCATAGACTACCTTGTAAAGTTAATCAACTCACCCCCACCCCCGGTGTTATTTCTCTCCAGTCACTAACACAACTTATTCAGACTTTGCATTCATCATAGACCTAGCAATGTAAGATGCGACCCTCCCCAGCCTCAATTTATAACATGTTCCCCCCAGGACAATTTCGTAACATCTGAACCTCCTCAATTCCTCCGGCCCTTACCTCTAATGATAACTGAAGGCTCCTTAAATGCTACTATCAATAGCATTGAGTGTAGTGTAATACATGAAAATTGTACTCACTATTCTATTTAACGACCCTTCTCCCGCTGTCAGGTTGTAGAAAAGTTTATCTGCTGCTGGCAGACTAAAGCCGTTACCATCTCCTACTTCTATGGAGGAGTTGGAAAGCTTGTTTGGCGAGTCACTCTCTAAATTTAAATTTAGTGACTGTGTGGCTAACAGGACAGGACCCGAACCAGGCTCTTTGCTGCGCAGAACAAACTTCGCAACCTTGTCAGCTGTGTTCAGGACAGATTCTGTCATCAGCTGTCTAGAATAGTCGCTGTTTTCAGTATCGGGATTTGATGACGGAAATACTTCGATGCCCACGTCCATAACATGTAATATATCTGTGAGCGAATGATAATGCAAACCTTGAAAAGTGGAAATCACCATCACATCAGCGATTTCAGCGCAGTGAAATGTAACTGTTGATAATGAAGTATAAATAAGTTACGGTAAAAATATCCATCGTTTCTACGAGGAATATAGAACAATAATGTTCATCTAAGGTAGATTCCGGTCTCTGAAAAAGAATCAAGCAGGGGAGCGGCTTAAAGTAGAAAGAGGAGCATAAAAACAAGCAGGCTAAAAAAGTAAATATGCCTGCGAATAGAAACACACAGACCGATTGTTCTGTTGAGGTCGTCATGTTAGCTGCAATTTATTGCAGAAAAGTAATCACTCAGAAGAGGAAAAAAACATCTTGATTTGCTTAAGGAAATATTTTATCTCAGCAACAAATGGAACTACACGCAGCATTAAAGATATAGATGTGTCTCAAATGTGAACAAATATTACATTTAATGATATTAGATTATTGGAATAAAGTAAGCGATTTATTTTGTATTGACTGTCATGCAAAGCGAACGAACAGACGATACAATGTTTGCTTATTTGAGCTATCAAACAAGCTAACCTTCTAATATATTTTATATTCAAGAACGACTGTGATTCTTATACACATTCAAGCTGTACAGTTTATTGCACTTACCAGAGGCCAAGGTTTGACTAACTTCTTGTGAGATATTCACATTGTCAAGCCCAGAAACGGCGTCTGATAATTTGCCAAGGTTTTGGATAATCTGTTGGGGATAATTTTGTGTTTTTCAGTACATCAAACGCTCAAAAAACCATGTGTAATCATAACTCCCTTTCATCTCTTTATTGTTTTTCATATGTATTCGCAAATTAGATGTATTGGGTACATTTAACTAATGGTGCATTTAATTAATCTTCCTCATTCAGTAGGGCAGTGAGGGCATTGAATGAGAACAAATTATTTATGGCGAGAATGGCACTGGATTTTGAGCGACGGCGACTCTTTTTTGAGCAGAAGTGAAGCGAGTAGCATCACCACTACTGGTTGGTCCTCACAGTGTTGTAGTCGACTACGACGAATGGTGTTACGACCAGGCTTGTAAAAAGTTTGACATACATTTTTATGATATCCATAAGCCACCGGCAATTTGATAGAATGGTAGCTAGCAAATAATGAAAATCTCTCGATAAAATAAGACAATCGTTCGGTCTGCACATACCTCCTTTAGTGACATATGAGATTTAGAAGATAGTCTTGGGCTTAGTTGTCACCCTATATAAGTCTAGCTCAGTTTCAGTAGTGCAAACGCGCCGGAAACAAACAAAATTGATGACATATCCCGGTTGGTCGTGACATAGACTAGAGTATATATCCCGAATGTTTTGTCGGAGGGGACATACTTAAGATAATCATGTCCACATCATTTTGTGTTCAACAAACGAAAGTTTGTATACTTACGTCATTTGTTGACAGGTTCGAATTTGTTCCATTTTGCACCGGGACAATAGGCTTGATTATTGCTGTGTTCATTCAAAAATGAAGAAAACAAATGGTTAGTGTTCCTTCTAGATTTTGTCATTGGCATGTAACTTTGCGCTACGGTACAGGGTGTTCAGGATAATTGCACTGAACTTGTTGAAAGGAGGTCAGAGTATGTGAAAATATATCTGATTCAGTGTTGGGAAGTCAACTCTTCAGCGGCCATCTTGAATTTACGGGAACCCTGTGTTCGTCGTTTGCGCGGTACAAACCTGCAAAGTGTGTCAATAACATCTAGTTCTTCAATCACAAAGTTTTTATGTTCTGATGATGTGCAAAACTTATCATCAAACTCCTAATGTTCCGTGTCTTTATTCAGTATACCAACAAGATAAAGCAAGACCGACTATCTTTTGGCGCAAAAAATCTGGTACCAGTACCGTAATAGCAAACTGACAATAGCTTTGAATTTAAATGCTTCAGGCCTTTCACTTACGCTTTTGAGTTTTTAATTATTTTTGCTTCTGCGTATCTATCCTCACTCCTGACTTATCGCTCCCACCTGATATTAATTGTGTTTGTCATCCTAGGTGTCTTACATAAATGGTGCATCGTTTTATTTCGATTCCTTTTTGTTTGGATGGTTTTTACTCATAACATTTACCTCCCGTCATGGAAAAACAAATAAAAAAATTTTATAAGCAATTTCAATGCCAACATCTGGTATGAACGCTCATAACGGTTAAGGGTTGTACATTACATTCTCGATATACCTCAGATTTTCTGCCGAGCGTAATTCTGTCATTTTCCCTATGTTTTTCAAGTGAACGTATAGGAAAACGTCTAACACAGCAAATTCTAGGTCGGGCATCCGACAATGAGAAACAAACTTCTTTTTTCTTGTTTTGCCTAGGAGAGAGGGCTGCAGACCCGGTACAAAGACAATTTACGATATAGCACTTCGCCTTGCCATCCGCTACTCTGAAGGGGCCTGGACACATTTCTGTTAAAAGGAGAAACAAGGCCTCTCATAAGATGTGCAAACTTATTTTGCTTCATTCCTTTGCAACGAAAACTTGAGTGCAAAGCAAGTTTGAACAAAAAGAATAAGGTTTGAATCTTAACAAGCTATCTTCTCAAAAAATAATTTAATTTACCTTTTACAGTAACAGTGAATGAACAATAGCCATTATTGCCAGAAGGGTCTGTCGCTACGTAATACACGACTGCGCTACCAATAGGAAAATAAGTTCCAGATTCATGATTGCTGTCAAAATTCACAATTACTCCAGAGTTATCTGTTGCGATGGGCAATAGCCACCTCAGTGGAATTGTTGGGCTGTCAATGTCTGTAGTTGTTGAAATGTCTGATGAACAGTTTATAACGGGGTTTTCATTGTCTGTAATTGGAAAAAGCAAATACAGATAAAACACTGGTACAGCGATTTTGTTGCAGATGGTTAAGATTGATTATGTCTTAAGAAACAGATCTACTCTGAATAGTGAATTCAAACAACAGTAACGCTGCACATAACGATGGTTTTACGTAATTATCCCTTATATCTGGAATTTGAATCACCGAATAAATTATAGCTTTTAAACATAATCTTACAATGTGCAAGATGTAGTTGACAAGCACCATCGCAGACATGAATAATTTTGTATTACAAATGCCAACGGTCTCTCAATCAACTTTAGACACAAGTTTCGGACAGAACCATGTGGCAAGTTGCACTGCTCGTCAAAGATAGTATAAGGTAACAAGCTTTTGATACTCGAGTCTACATCGTGAGCCGATGAAATATAAACTCCTTATTTTATTGCCTGAGGAGTATATGTCGTTGAGAAGCTTAGAGTTAGTTGGCGAACTTCAGTGCCATATTCAAATTTTATGACTACTACGGAGCACGACATTATTCCATAACCTTTGTCAATTATGCAACATAACAGTTACTGCTCTTGAGATTTTTGCACTAACGAACAATTCGAAAGATCTATGTCGGATAAAAATGTTAATTCTTTTAAGGTTGAGGCGAAAAATCGAACGCAAAGAATTTTCAATTTCATGTATAAACTGGTAAATAAGGCGAAGAGCGAGGTCGTATGCAAAGGAGGGCATGTAATCCGTTTGCTGGGTAGTATATAGTATGTCGGTCGAAAAGGCGCATCGCTGCAGATAGGTATGCTCAGACAAAAATTTGATCATGGTTCCTGAATAAAAGTTCTCAGAAGATATAAGAAGAGGCATTTGCCATTGTACTGATAGTTTGGATAACTTACCTGCTATTATTATTTCAAATGAGCACGACGCTCCGTTCCCGGATGAATCTGTTGCTTTACACAATACGACATTAACGCCAATAAAGAATTCAAACGGTGAATTGTGGCTGCAAGACACATTAACTCGACCTGAATTGTCGACTGCGATTGGAGGTGACCAGGTCACAGTTGTTGAGGCTTTCCCAAGATCAGTGCTTTCTATTCGATCTGATGGACACTGAATTATTGGACTTTCGTCATCTGTTTGCAATAAACAACAAAAACAGCAAATTGTATTCTTGTTGATTTAATTAAAAATGGCTTCTTAAACATCCTAATGAACAAAACGTACCTACAAATCGAAAAAGGCACACACACACAAACACACACATATCGCATAACATATATATTAGAAGTATTAAATTTATATACCAAATATAAAACAAATTATAATTCAATAAATGTATAATAACATCTGTATATGTCTTATACCTATGCCCTGTATTGTGTCTGTACTGAGTTCAGTGACATGATTTATCATGTTGATTTGCATGTCAATAAAGTGATACGCCTTGTTGATTTGCATATGAAAGGAATGATCAGCGCGTCTTTCTTCATTCAATTGAATATTTGCATATGAAAAAGTGATACGACCTGTTGATTTACATAACAAAGCCTGATACGGCCTGTTGATTTGCATACCGGACTACTTACATGGTGGCGCCCTAATCAAAACAAACCATGGTGCCCGTCTATGATTTTGACTTTGACTACGATATCATGTCCGATCTCCAAAAGTGGCAGGGTTTTGAAGCATAGGGAAATGCGGGGTAACTAAATAAAACACATGTGTCGATATCGGATTAACCTGCTAGTAATTTGAACAAATTAAAGAGCAGAGCATCACATCGTACGGGCACTGACAGATCGATGACAGACCAGCTGTTCCGTCCGTGCATAAGCACAGACGCGCAGACGACAAGCAAAAGTGCTATCGGACATGTCGGAGGACCGGCAAAATCAAAAGCATAACCTCCAAAAATGTCATGTATTCATTGTAAATGCGTTCTGGAAATAATACCAAACACAACACTTGTATGTATGCGTACCGATTCGGTAGATATCCTACATGTTTGATAACAGAGTTCGAGCATTTCTCTGCTCAACCGTAAAATAATTATCAATGAGCCAGCTGATAGATTACGTCGGACGCTAGTATATCAATCCGCCTTAGCAAGATGACGCTAACAAATGTAGTCCATCAAGAAAAACCAAGGTGAAACGTATCATATTTTAATATACGAGATTTATTCATTCAATAACGTGGGCATAGGTATATGATAAAGAGGTATCCTCGATATCACCTCTTGGTGGGGTCGTATTGCTGCGAGTGCGGTTGTGGGCCGCATCACACGAGTCGAAGACGAGATATCGAGGGATAACCTCATAATATGTCTTATTTGAGTTTCATGAGTCTGATGATTGAATTGCTAGATGCATGAAACTTAAGTAACAAATATTATTACTTTGTACAGTACTTTAAGTATTTTTATGTAATATTTATGACGTTCGGCTTTAAGAGTTGAGCACTGTAATATCTCACGACGACATCGGTATAATTTGATATATATATATATATATATATATATATATATATATATATATATATATATATATATATATATATATAATATATATATAATTAAAATCAAATACACCGTAACTCAATGTTAAGTGACTATTATACAGTTCCATGCAGCTGCATTGCATGTTGCCGACTGTGTACACAGCCCCGATTATGAGTTGCTGTGAAAAATTTTCTACAGTAATACTTTTGAAAGTAATTTCCAAATCATCTTATGATTCTTCGTCTGGATTATGGTTATTCATCCGCTAATTGAAACGTAAATATAAAGGATACATTTGCCGGTACTGATACTTGAATAAACATACCTGTTACTGTCACTGTAAAAGAACAAGAGGCTTGGTTCCCGGATGAATCTCTTGCTTCACATAACACTACATTTACACCAATCAAGAATTCATTCCATAGGTCAGAGCTGCAAGACACGTCAAAGCAACCAGAATTGTCGACTGCTATGGCAGTTGGCCAAGTCACAGATGCTGATGCTTGTCCAGGGTCAGTACTTTGTGTTTGATTCGACGGACACTCAATCGTGGGAATTTCATCATCTGTTTGCCACAAAATCATGAGTTACCCGTGATAAATGACATTAAATGTTGAGTGGTTTCTTAAACACCAATGGCATAATGTAAATACGAATTTAATTCGAATGAAACGCATTTTTCAATCGCAAACGTTCAGTCATTCTAATAAATTTCTTTCCGGAAATTTCAACTTTATTCGAACGCCATTTACATAATTTTATGGTATTGAGTACTGGATATAAACCTGTACTGCCATCAGTTTATGTCCTGATATCAATCGATAGCATATTTTGAAAATCATTTTCGTAAGGACGCCTCCAGTGTCTGCTTGTTTACAGCCTATTAAAATATCCAATTATTAGAAAAACATTTCCGAAAATTGTGGTGTATTTTCGATAATGTGTCCTGACAATATTTCACAAGCTCACTTTTATGTTGAACATAGTTTTTGTGTGTAACGTACCTTGTGCTAGTAAAGGGCACGGCACTTCGAGTGCATTGTGTATGACTGAAAACATAAGCAAAACGTTCATTTTGTTAAGTTGCTTTTCTGATGAATAATAAGTTTGCAAATGGTCATGTTTGTTCACGTTTCTTCGTCATATTAAACGCAAAACGGAATGTGTATGTACATGAAAATGATATAACACAATTGGAACTAATTAGGGATAATTGGATCATCATATTATTAAAATTTCGAAAAAGTGCTTGGTTTCATATAGCTGAATGTTGCATTATTAGAAATTACTCATAAAAAAGTGTATAACTTGAAAAGAAAAGCAGATGAGCTTTCATTTGCAGGTTAGAACAACCTTACTTCACTATCCAATTATCCAAATTAGTTCCAATCGTGTTATATGGACAGTGACAGTACGTATATAGGCGGAGAAGGGACACAACCAGGCAATATGTGACATCGATGTATAAGAAACAAGAGGAGTTATCTTTGGAGACTTTTAACCGATACTCTCGTTTGCTATTCTCCGATGTTAAACGGTAAGAAATGGTGGATAATCCGGGTATAGAGAGCAGACTCTTAGTTGGTAAAGGTAACTGGTTAAGGGCGTACAGAATGATAAATGTGGCCAACAAAGAGGAAACGTGGTGAAATGAAAGCAAGTTGCCAACTCCATGGATATCGGATCGTCTAGGGAAACAGCGATTGTTTCACACAGGGCTTAGGTCGACTATAAAAAATGCGCAACAGTATCGATGGTGCGAAGCACCTAACGACACGCAAATTGGTGGATAGCCACAATAACAATAAATGTTGAATTACGAGTGTCGACTCTGATGTAAAAGTAAAGACACTGGGATCTCAACAGTAAACTTTAGGACTGGGACGAGGTTTGGATATCATCCGTAGAGGAGAACAACTTAGACCACCGACAACGTGGCCTCGGAAAATGGACAGAACAGCATAAAGTAGACAACGCAGATATAATATCGAAGTTCGAAGCATCAAGGATTCTGTCCACGGTAACAAAGGATGAGCTCGCATACAGCACGAGAGCAGCCGAGCCGTCAAGACAAGACCCTCACATCATATCGTGGTTCAGTGCCTGCGTGTACTACGAACATTATTTTCACCAGTGATGCATTGCATCCTGCGGCCGTATTTTCACCAGCGAATCGAGTGAAAATACAGCAATGATATACCGCATCACGAATGACGATAACTTTCGTACCAATGTCAAGGCAAGGTCATGGAGCTCTGTTATTATCACATATAAATTTCACATGTTTGTAACTTCGTTGAACAAGCAAATTGTGGGAGATATTCGCCCCTCAGCTGGTACATTCAAACAACGTCACATCAGCCTCTAAAAACTTGGTATTATTCAGCCACATGGTGTTAAGGATTGCGGTCGGAGTGTGTGTACCTAGTTGACCTGCTTCCCTCATTGTTCTTTCATGGACGTCTGTCACAGTCCAGCCCTTTATGGGCAAGTTGGACCTTTCCAACAGCTTTAATTTGTTTTATCTTAGCAGCGAGGGCTTCCCTACTCTTTCGGAACTGCTCATCTCCTGTAATTACAGGGGGTGGATCAGGGGAATTTCGTGCACACCTCTACGGTAAAATGTGACCCTCCCCTATCCTTCTGTCTAAAATGGGCCCTCCCCTTGTCCGACATTCTAAAACTTGACCCTCCCCCAACCACTGCGGTATTTCCACAGGAATAAGTGAAACAGTATCAGCTAATTTACATAAAAATTGGTTCAATTGTTATTTTAGGGACGAATTAGAGAGGGGAGACGTTTTTGGAGGAACAGTCGCAATTTATCACACAAGAAGTTATGAAGAGATACAGTATTTCATACATTTGAGGGAGATCACCATATTTTGTGCCACTATTAGAAGGCAAAATGTGGCTGATTTAGTGCTTCATCCAAAAATATCAAATCATAATACATGTAGTCTATCAGGCAAATTATTGACAATTTTCCCCCACAAAACATGCTATATCTGTATATTATATATGTTTGATAATGTATTCAAATGTACTTTGCTTGAATTGGGAAGTAAAATGTGCATTTGTATGCAAGAAATTGATCTCTGAATTTCCCCTAAAAAGTTGGTTCACTAACCATGGCGGTCTATGACGAAACTATGAATAATTTTTTCCAATACAAAACTAGGTAAATCTGTGCATGTATGTGCGCTTGATTATTTATATTAATGTTTTTGATTAAACTAGAATGGTTATAAGTCCACGGTTGTGCAAGAAATTGGATTCTGGAATTTCACTCAAAAGTTGATTTACTGTACATAGTAGTCTATGAGAGAACTATGCACAATTTTTCCAACATGAAACCAACAATATCTTTGCATTTATGTACATTTGATAATTGATATACACTTTTCCACCTGTTGCATATGTTTTTGTCTCTTGTCTTTTATCAGTTTTAACTGTTCAAGGTGTTTAATGTAGGATACCACTGCATCCTATTTGCTGTGAAACTTATGGATAATGTGTACGTATTTTGTTGGTGATTTCCTATTCAGGAAATATCACACGGACAATCAAAGTTTTGTCCATAAAATCAGCTTCTGTCAAAAGTGACCCTCCCCCAAAGATAGATTTATAAAAAGTGACCCTCCCCTTGAACTGTTTTCTAAAAAGTGACCCCTCCCCCAATGCCCCCGACCCACCCCTCTCTGTAATTGCTGAAGGCTCCCTAACTTGAGAGTTGAACCCGCTTCGTATTCCTGTCCACTTTTCTTGCGTACGCTTAGAAAAAAATGGGCAAGTAATTGATCCAACTCAGGTGGTGATATGTTGAGAACTTGGCGAGTTTCTTGTGTCATGATGTGAAGCCATCGTTTGAAAGCTGCTTCTTCCTTTACTGTTTTCATTTCCGTGTTTTGGTTTTCCCGGCTCCAACTAGGACGTCGACATCAGTTGTGTTGACAAGGGCATATCTTCCTGCTCGCGCAGGCTTAGACGGCACTGTCAACAACGCTTCCGTCACCGAATCTTTGAAATATACTTGTTTCTCAGCGTCACAAGGTGTTTCCATCGTGTCTCGGTATAAAATATTGACAACTTTACAAGTTGGTTTTAATAATATCAACTTAATTTAGTATAAAGTTGTCTGCCAACTTTGATACTCCTTTGCATAATCTAACGTGAAAATACCAAAATATTATTGAATTGCCAAGTGACTAATTTGCACAGTTTTTTCATTGCTTATGACATTCTCCCTTCAATCGGTAAGTAGGTTTTTAACTGACGGACAAGGAGTTTATTGTTAAGTGTGGGAAGTATAGGAAGTCGTCAATATAATATGCAATTAATAATGCCAAAAACTGAATTTGAAAAGGAACTATTTCTCTTATATGCAAATCACTGTGAGACAATACCAACATTATATGTTAGTGCACTAAAGAATAATCTGCAGCACATATGTAATACTGCGGAAAGCTTAACAGTATTAGAATCTAAATTGTTCAAAATGTGGATCATTGAAAACAGAAACAGTGGGTTATAGATCTCGTCGAATTGAAAGCAATAATTGTACAAATGATCGTGCTGTCTGCTATCCACCTGCTGCAGTGGGTACCCAAAGAGAAAATGAGTGATGCCGTGTGCCGCTCGAATTGATTGCTTGTTCACGAAATACCCAACATTGGGTCGACATTTCTTCAGAAAACCTAAATATCGATTAAGGACTCAGCAAATCTCCCCATGCTCTGGCAAAACCTTTATCACACGCGTAAAGAATACAGGTAAGAAATTTCCTTTATTTTGTCAAGATCTGTTGTCGGCTGTGATAAGCATGAGAGTCATTCAGCCTAGCTGTTGTTCTGAAACGCACAACTGTACGAGTTCGCGACATTCTGTGGGCGTGTTCTGTCAGTTATAAATTAAATACGACGTCCGGTACATCAGTCAATTTTTATCAGTCAGGAAACAGACAGGAAAGAATAACATTTTCTATCGCGTCAAGGGAAAATGTCGTAAAACATGAGGTCGCCTACGCTATGATCACGACTATAGGTAAGCCTTGTTCGTATGTGTGAGGCAGCTACATTTCTATGTTGCCCTCTGTCATTTGCTGTGTGGCAAAATAGGTCGATTTTCGTGTCTTATCAGTCATCTATTTAAAGTAGAACACACCTCGGGGACAGACATTCGGACTCTCGAACTGTTACAATTCTCTTCTGATATACCACATGTGGGGGTTCATTTTAAAGCTCTTGGTGAAAGAAAACGTTTTACCGGCTTAGTTTTGCGAAATTCGAAAAAAATTATTTTTCTTCATAGAGTTAACACAGGGATGACGGCCATTTTGAATTTCTAATATCGGTAAATCTTGGGTAATGTGTTTCTCTTGTATCAGAATTTGTACGATAACCCCCTTTTTTATTCTTGATTCTGAAAGAGAATGATTGAAAGCTTCCTCAAGAAAAATTAGAGGAAAAGATTAAGTCTTTCACTTTCGAGGAGCATACTACCTTAAAAACAAACATTCAATTTGCCCAACACTTAACTCAAACGCGCAAGAATTGTCACACCAAAATCATTAGTTGAAACAAGGTGATCACGTGTAGTTTCCTCTGGCTTTGCCAATCAAAAACTGTGTTATTACGGCCTGCTTCTATTCGCCAAGGCGGAGTCACTATTACAGAGTCAAACCAGAATTATTTCCGTTGCATACCTGAAACATTCACTCGTTGACAAGTCCGAAGCTGGCCTTGAACTTTACCTGACTTAGTATAGTTGCAAGGCAAGATAATACTTCACGCTCTGTGAATTGGTCATTAAGTATTTTACTCAAGTTTGTGTCATTTAATACAATAACTGCAGAGCTTTTCAAAGTGAGGTGATCAATTTTGCT
Source organism: Ptychodera flava (assembly GCF_041260155.1). NCBI lineage: Eukaryota > Metazoa > Hemichordata > Enteropneusta > Ptychoderidae > Ptychodera > Ptychodera flava. The sequence goes on from NC_091929.1 coordinate 28,547,559, forward strand.
TCTACTAGCGTAAAAAATCAACATCATATCCACTTATACCATAACAATTTCTCTGGTACATTTAGATATTAATACCAAGTCTCCAGATCAATTCGCAGAATTAAGAATTCTCAAAAACTGACCCGAACTCTGTGATGCAGCATCTTAAAGACGATTTCTAATAGAAATTCGATTCTTTTTCTTCTCTGTCTGAAATGTTTGCTCGCACCTCTGTGATCATTAACTTTGTCAGATGTAACCTATGTTGTAAAATTTTGTAATAAGTATCTGTACAAAGTTTTTTCTTCTCTATGATATGGCATATCAAATCATTATTGATGTAGGCCTAGATATATCAAGGTCTACATATTCTATGCAGACCATGACATATATGACTTTGATACTGATTTCAGAGGTGACGATGGCTAATTGGAGATCGCGGTAAGAACTTATAATGACGTATAAACGTAAAGACGATAGGAACTTATTTGGGATAATTGGATCTTCACTTTTCTCTAATTTCTCAAAAGTGTTAGGTGCCCTATTGCTGAATGTTGCAATATTACAAATTACTCATAAAAACAAGAGTGTAACTTAAAAAGAAAAGCAGATGAGATTACATTTGCAGATTAAAAGGACATTACTTCACTATCCAATTATCAACTATCCAATTATCCCAAATTAGTTCTAATCGTGTTCGTAAGATATTGGTATCATTACTCCAAAAGGTAAAACAGTCATCTTTACTGCAAATATTTCCTCGTTTTTTTTTTAATTTTAGACTCAACCCCTTTTTCTCTTCAAGGCAGGGTGTCGTCGGAACTCTGCTTAAAAGGTTGCAAGGGATACCAACGACCCGCGATATAAACAGCTTTATGTACGGTACGTTCGCGATTGATAAAAGTAAAAAACATGTTTGTAAATAAAGAATATCGTAAAATTTAAATTTTGCAGTTATGTTGACATAATGCATCTAGTAAATACCAGGTATAAAATACATTTTTTGTTAAAAAGAAAGTCTCACACGTGCAGTACCGACGACATCCACCTTTTAACGCTTTCGACAAGTTTTATTTCGTTTAGTGTATAAAAGCCACTTACCACGTACATCGCCTCGCATATTGAGATATGCCGTATTCCAAGTGAACATGTCGCCACCAAAGAAGCAGCCACCAGCGACTTGAGCTATCTGGCTTGCAGTCAGGGCTGAGGACCACATGTTGAATCTTGTCAAATTGCCGATAAAATTCTGTTGAAATAGCCATGGTTGATATTGGCCCTGTCCCAAAACCAAGATTCCACCACCATTTAGAGTCTCACCAGACCGTAAACCGTCACCAGCTTCATTTAAGATGCCGTTGTCATAGAATTTCCAGACACCTCCAGATGAAGACCAAGAAAGACACACGTGATGCCAGCTATCGTCATTTACTGTAAAGTTTGCTACGCATGAGTCAGACTTTACGGTAGCTCTCAGAGACTGTACATCGAGCAATTCAAATTCGTTGTAGTCATGCCTACTTGCATAAGACACAAGTGTTGTGTTCATTGTTCCTGTTGTTTTGACCCAGACACAAACAGTCATCTCATGTAGATCCGGTATTCGCGTCGGAACAAAAACTGACGGGTAGCTGCCGAAGAAGTCAAGTATGTCGCATTGATCTGGGGAAACAATATGATACAAGGTATCATACAGTATGTTGTCAAATGTACTAGCTCTACAACATTATATGTAGTGGTAAAAGATAAATGTATGCGTATTGGAAAGAATTGTGCAAAGCCATACTCTGTATCATATGTCCCCAATCCTGCATGACATCATGAGTGAACCAGATATGAACTGAAAATGATAGGGATTTAGCAGAGCGCTTTTGTACGGTGATGTATTCGCTAGCTGAATATACGTGTGAATTCAAATCTGATCGAGAGTATACTGAGTTAGTTTTCGAAATTTGCTCGCTCAGCATAATGACCATTGTGCTATTTCCCCGATTGACGATCATCGATTCATCCTGCGCAAGCAATTGCATACATGTAACAACCAACACGGGTATAACATTGTTTTATGTGATGCCACCCTGTTACAGCTGTTATTGTAATGATAGTTATGAGCGATTTAAATTTTCTAGCACTCTAGCGATGCGAGAAAATGTCCATATAGGGTCCAAACAACCTAGGCTTGAGCCCTATTGTTTTTACTCAAGTTTAGCTTTCCTTGCTCCTTCTTCAGTAACTCTTTGGTCGAACATGAAACAAAAACAACTCAAACTTTTGAAACTCACAAGGCCCTGATAACGCCGCTTCCAGCTTTGATTAATATTAATAATCTTTACTTCCAAACGCTTGTTTTATATTACATATTAGTTTATACATTGATTTTTTCAACATAACAAACCACAATTAACGTCTGGCAGGTAGCATTTAGAAATATAAAGCGAAACATCGATGAGTTTGATGATGAAGCTACGACTTATTATTGGGGTGACGCCGTGTACTCCAAGAAATAAATCACAACGATCATGGTAAGATAGCGAAGGAGGGGGAGGAGAAAATTACTTCAGATGTGTCGCAAGGGTCCATTGATAACAATTATACAGGTGACAGTGCCAATTATTAGTAAGCATTTGTCACAATATGTGTTCCCGAACTGCTCAAAAAGGACTTTGTATCTGTCAATTAAGAACTATAAGGACAAGGATTTGATTATGAAAAGACAGTCATTTCAACCAAGCACTTTTAGATCTAGAAAGATATGTAAACATGAAATACGCACAGGCACATGTTCAAAATGGAGGAAATCTCCATCTCTAATATGCTTGTACTTTTATCATACATGAATAATATATTTTCATCCGAAGTGTTTGAAATTATATGGAGCTCCTTGATTGACGTGCCGACCAAGCCAAGGACGGGTATCTTCACTAACATAGACTGAAGCAGCCCAAAACATTTAAAACGCCAACTTCTCTGACTAACGATACCTTGAACTTAAAAAAATCTGCATTAGATTATTTTGGCATAAGCAAAGAAATAATTTTGCTCTGCTTTGACATCTTAACTCATTTTTTCTCTACATTTTGCTAAGAATTGTGACATTTCTCCGAACCAACAAAGAGTTATTTCATGAGTACTTGTGATACATATAGTATTATGATTTTGCAAAGTTTTCCTCAATTAAGCAAAGTAAATCTAGTAGATTTCACTCTCTGATTGATTGAGTGATTTTGTATTAAGAAGTTCTTTACGTTTGGTCTACAGAGAAGCACACTGATTAAATGAATGAACACACACTTACAGGGAGTTGACATTTCCCCCTCAGTGTGTATTCGGACTTTTAACAATTATCAAGAGACTACAAGAATACAAAAAATATACTTAGGAACCTCGAACCTACACATTGCGTTCTTCTTCTTTTCAATGCACCACTTTTCGTTTGAAACCAGGAGATAAATTAAAAATTCCGTAGGAAAGCTGAGGTAAAGGGAATGTTTAACAATTTACATTTTTTTCTAGTGTGGATTTTCAAATGAGTGCTTGGCAAAGATAGACATAGACCAGAGAGTTAAAAAGATTAATAACGTACGAAAGGTGGACGGATTAAAATCATGTTATTTTCAGGAAACGTTACCATATTCATGATATTTTGCTTCAACTTACCTGCGTGAGCTTGGTGCGGAAAAATGAGTGCCATCAGGATTATTGCTGGGAGGCTCATTGTAGTTGATATCCTGTCTGGAGATAATGGACGGGCAATCGCGAAAAATTACGGAGATTGCACGGAGATATACAAGCTTGATGATATATCAGCTTCCTCCAATCGTGTTTGCGGGTAACTGCAACACTTAAGAAGCACGCTCTTGAATATATTTCGTAAAGTGATCATTTTGACAAATTGATTTTTTCCTCATAACAGCAATGTATTATTGCAAATAAGTGGGCGTGTCGACTTATCATTAAGATCGAGATGACAACTGACGTTACAAAGGGAGAGTAATATATATGACATCCCAAGGACCTGGGATCAGCTTTTATCACACGAGTTGGGGATATTTGTCTGCGGCTCGTGTGAGACAAATTATCCCAAACCAGTGTGTGAAATCTGATTCCAGGTCCTTAGTGTGTGAGATTCTTTTTCTCACATGACCACACAATGAATTAAATTCACGATGGAAACTATTGAACGTTTCTCTGTACAGGCGACTATCTTACTCGCAGTCATCTAGTGTTCCCTGTCACTGACGCGAACTCCGTGGCGAGTTCCACTGCCGATACTTCAACTATTGCTACGGACGAGATGTCTAACAGAAAAAAACGGCCATATGTTCTCACAAGTGGCCTATGTTCACCAATTATTTGGAAAAGTCGGCCATCTTTTGTTAGTGTGTCACCAACGTGGTACACCATTATCAAAAATCGTGACAACGCTGTCGTCTGCCACTGTACTCTGCACTGCTTACCTTGTAGTTCCGGTCTGTGTGTTACTCATCGTGCCATTGGATATTATTTTGCGCATGGAACAAAAGGCTATTTCTAACCCAATCAAAGCTTTGTAATACATACGAATGTTGGACGAGTTTTGAGAGTGTGTGATCGATTTTTCCCACATCGTCGATCCCACATTCCGAGTGACCAGGAATGTGAAAAATTCCGCTCTCAATTTTTAACAGCACTTTGCTGCTCTGTGGTTCATCGGGAATATAGACGCTCATGAAATAAACAACGATTTTGTTGGTGTTTGTTTGTTGTTTGTTTGTTTCGGTAGGTGTAAGTTTTCTTTACAGGAGTCGGACATACGGAATTGGTCTATTTTGAATATCGAATATCGGTGATTTATTTTTGTCACAAATACTCAACGTTCCTAGAGTTCATTTATACGTTATATTAAGAATATTTTGAACGTCCTTCCGGGAAAGTTTACGCAAAAATTTAAAACCGCCTGTTTCGAGGCGCGTGCTCCTGTATTTTTCTTGGCAGTTTTATGACTTAAAAAAACAAAGTGTACCATCAACGAAATTTCTTTCCAGCATCTCATGAGTTTTGAAAATGTAATTTAGCGAGTCACACAGCAGAAAATCGATATCTTCTACGACATTCGAACAAAGACGACAAACAAAGGAAGAGAAAATATTGTAGTCAATAAAAAGATGAGATAAATGTTGTTTTTGTTGATGAAAAATGTCATTAATTAACTGATTATATTGTCTTAAAGCTTTAGTATATTGTTGATATTGTCTTAATAAAAAATACTCAGCTGACGATGGTGTTTTTACGAGCAAATGAGATGGAATCTCCCATAATCGTGGGAGAGGAGATTAGCAATTTCTGAAATGATATATTTTATACAATAACAACAGCTAAACGCTTGCTTCCTCTCATTCAAATGATTTGGGTATGCATGGTAGCATCTAAAATTGTTTATAAGCCATATTACTCATTGCATTTTTGTATAACTATGGCAACACTAACAAGTAACGGTTTAGTTATATATTAATGTGTAGACATTGTAGATATTGTAATTAATAATACAGAGGATATGCCAACTGGACAACATGCTTGATATACAACAATATATACACATATATATTTATTCTGTATCAAATGTGTCAAAAACGTTACGTATACACGTACGTATAGTAATAACATGCATAAGTACAGTGTACACTTTGTGTTCAGAGATCTGCATTATGTATACTCTTGATCTGTATGTTAACGTATTGAAATTTCCATAAACAAAGATATGCGTTACGTATACAATTAATATTGTGTCCCGTATACGTCAATATACGTAAAATATACTGAATGTATATCAAGCATTTTTTCCAGATGCCAATGACGTAAAGCCTCTTATAAGGTGTTGTGATGGACCAAAACGTTTGTCACAGCAGGTTTTATCGATAAATTAGAACGCTTTTTAATTTTAGTTTTGTATGATGACACAATAGTCACATTATTATTGTTGAGCTCTTTGTATATGCCGTATACACATGAAATCCCGCACGGCTCGCTCTACAAATGGTAAACTAGGCATGCTACATTATAATATTACTCAAGTCTCGCAATTTTTTCAACAGTGTGTATGGACTGCTTGATGAGTAGATATAAATGGAAAGCAGGACGAGCAAATGGACACAGGGATGGGTGGATGAAAAATGGCATACTTGTAACTGATTGAGATATTTGACATGAGTTGGTAACTCGACTATTAGTCTAACAAGTCAGACGGGCATGAGATGCATAGATTCAGAAAGAATAGACAAACAGGCAGGAAAACACAAAGCGAGACAGAGAAAAGGTATAAAATAGACTAATTGCTTGTGTTGCTACCTTTATGGAACACAAGCACATATCGATATTTACATAGGTTCCCAAAAGCCAGATCTACATTCATACAAGTCATCGTTGATGACACAGTCCCCACTTATTAATGGGTACTTTGATTGCAGGTCCTCAGAGAGGATAGAGTCCTCTTCATTAGGTCTGTGATAAAAATACTTTGATACAGATGGCGCTCAATGGCCAAGAATGAGTTCCATGGTGATGAAAACATAAAACAAATGTAGGCCACTATCCTAAAGGTCATTAAATGAGTCAACTAGGAATTAGTCCACAGGATGTTGCAAAACATTTTTCATACTATCCTAACACTAACAGATTATCACCGGTACCATATTTCATAAAGTTTGATGCAGTATTTACAACACTATGAGATCAACATCTGTATCAAGTTTCATCAAATTTGACGTTGTATTTGTGGATATATCACTCTAATTAGGAAAGTTCATTACATATGCAATTACAAATTAATTAAAATGACACTGATAAATGTCTTTTTCACTGTTAAAGCAATGTGAGCTTAACATCTGTACAAAGTTTCATGAAATTTGATGTAGTATTTCTTGACATATCAGCCTAATTACGAAACTTCAATAATTGACATGATACTGCTACATGACGTGAAACAAATTGACGAGCATATGTATGAAATAGGTCAATGTCCTTGTACCAACTTTGAATGATACTGGTGGAAATATGTCTGAATTATGGCTCTTTACATTAGAAAATCGTAAAAAAAATCGCTGCCACGCAGCGATATTTGATCTTACTGTTTAAAAAATCAACACGTATATGTATGACATAAGTCAATGTCCATGTACCAACTTTGAATAAAATCAGTTGAGACTTGCCAGAGTTATGGCTCTCGACATGAAAAAAAAACATAACAAAATTGCCACCATGTGGCAATATTGGATCATATTGTGAAACAAATCAACGTACATATGTATAACATAAGTCAATGTCCTTGTACCAACTTTGAATAATTTCGCTTGTTACATGTCTGAGTTATGGTTCCGGATATGAAAAATAATCATAACAAAATGGCCACACGGCAGGTATATTGGATCGTATCACAAAACAAATCAATGTGCATATGTATGACATAGGTCAATGTCCTTGTACCAACTTTGAATAAAATCGGTTGAGATATGCCTGTGTTATGGCTCTGTACATGAAAAAATCATAACAAAATGGCCGCACGGCAGCCATATTGGATCGTATCACAAAACAAATCAACGTGCATATGTATGACATTAGTCAATCTCCTTGTACCAACTTTGAATAAATTTGCTTGATACATGTCTAAATTATGGTTCTGGACATGAAAAAACGTAGCAAAATGGCCACACGGCGGCCATTTTTGATCATATCACAAAACAAATTAATGTGCATATGTATGACATAGGTCAGTGTCCTTGTACCAACTTTGAATAAAATCGGTTGAGATATGCCTGAGTTATGGTTCTGTACATTGAAAAATCGTAACAAAAAAGCCGCACGGTAGCCATATTGGATCGTATCACAAAACAAATTGACGTGCATATGTATGGCATAGGTCAATGTCCTTGTGCCAACTTTGAATAAAATCGGTTGAGATATGCCTGAGTTATGGCTCTGTACATGAAAAAATCGTAATAAAATGGCCGCCTGGCAGCCATATTGGATTGTATCTCAAACAAATCGACGTGCATCTGTATGACATATGAAGTAATCCTTGTACCAAGTTTGAATGAAATCGCTCCAGGCGTCTCTGAGATATCTGCGTGAACGGACGGACGCACGGACGGGCGCACGGACTGACGCTCTGACATGACCAAACCTATAAGTCCCCCCGGACGGTGTCCGTGGGGACTAACAAGCAACTAGACTGCAAAAAACAGAGACAATATGTCCGAAAGTGATTAAGTGCCATTTAATTGATGTTGTATTTGAGTCTGTCGATAATCCTATAAACCATTTCAGTATCACAGGTTGAAGAAACTATTTTCGTTCAGACACTCTAGATTTAGTAGCAACAAGCGAAAATGCAGCACCTTTCGTTGGAAAATGAAGTAAAAGCGTTGAGTTCATGTTGGTTAAAATAACACAAAGGTAAGGCACGGGTAAGTATTGAAAAACTCACCCATGACGTTATTTCCAATGACATTGAAGGTCTGTAAAAACAACAAAATGGCAAACCCCATTCTTACCCATAGCAGTTAAAGTATTGGTATAGCGTCAATTCAGGTTACCGTATTCCACATTTTAGCTTCCCTATGATTATCTGTTTCCAAGCGGGCAGATTCGTTGTAAACATAATGCTACTAATCATGTTCATATCATAGATTTATAAATGCAATATTTTTGGAAGCTTTTAAACGTTCTCCTTCATCAGTTTTTGATGCAGATTATAGAAACTGGCGTTTTAAACAATGCGGGGAATGGAAAGCCTTAATCCAGTCAGCCATTGACCATCAACGTCAGTGCACGTACACAGGTAATCGACGGTGGTACAATGTGATGACATCAGCGCCCTTTCAAAACCATGCTACCGTGGACAAACATATTAATAATGCCCTCCAATTACTTAATTGGATATGTCGACACATTGCGAATCATAACATACATGAGCATAATGATATTGATCAAATGAACAGTTCTGACTATTAATAAGACTGTGCTTTCAGTAAAGAAACGTGTGGCCGCCTCTTAAAATTCCCTGATTAATTAATGAAAATCAATGTCGCATGCAACTTATGGTGAAAAGAGTAAAAAGTTTACAACTCGTGTTGGATGTAACTTGTTTTCCAAACCTGCGCCATACAAACAGCTGTGAGTTGGTATACTCTTTCGCAATAGTTTTAGATGGTTATATCACCTCGAACGTAGGTCAAATCAGCAATTAATCGACAGAGAAAAACATTGTATTATTAGCGAGCATAACTGACTACTTGCAAGAGACTGAAGTGACGAGGTGAAGTTCTGGCTTTGTTGAATCATAATTATATTGACTTTTCGGTGTAAAAGTAAAAGATACTACTGAAGGGATTCCGGCACGCAGACTTTCAGAATCCTTTATCCAATTGGTCAAGATGGGATGCATCATTCAAGTTGAAAATAACAGTCCCACGCGAGCAAGATACGTGTTTCATGCTAGGCATAGGTTGTTTTACTGTGTGTGAGATATATATTATCGGAAAGAGCGTACGGCATTGTGTATCAGCCCATTTTATGTTAGATTTTTGTCTCAAATGAACTATTCTTGATCGATCAGGGGCAACGCTTTATTCCATAGTATAGACGCGTAGGAAATAGAATATTTGCTCTGATGCAGGTATCAGTTACAAGTCATAAGTGACAGTTACATGTTTGTTGGAGTGTTCAAGCAGTGTGTTTACTCGCAGTCCTACCAGTTGACCCGGACGAAGTCATCCTTTAAGAAGTCGGCTGGTGTACATGTTGACGTTTGCTACAACCTCAGGTGAACAACGTTCATGTTTATGAAGTGAAAACTACAGCTACTGTTCAAGTTTTCAATTTCAAGTACACCAAGCTTCATGATTATTGTTTGATTTTTTTTATCTGTCCTTCAGTTTTCCTCATAGGCCTAATTGTACTAAAGCTCAAACATGATGGGGCTGGATGAATTTCATGGTGCATTGAATAGTGTTATCATGTTAACTTTTCGTACATATCCACTCTCAAAAAATAACATCGACACTTATTACTCTATCTGCTATCTAGAACGTACAAAATTTATTGCGTGATTACTAATTCTCTGTTGTTCTTTGAAGGTCAGTGGTCATGAAAAAATTTATGCCATTAGAGTAATAACTACACGTAAAATTGATTATCGGAGTTGCTTGACCCTAAACAAACATTTCTATCATTAGGGATCATTGAAAGCGTGTCTGCATTGTTTTAAAGTATTGCCATTAATGCTTAACTGAACAACTACTCGACAATTTTATGTATTTTAACTTTCTACAATACATCTAGGGGGCCTGAGAGCAAATGACTCAGTATTGCATGCAAGTTTATTCACTTTGGTATATCCGCTAGGGAGATATAGAAACGTTTCTACAAACCAGCGACGTTATTCGGTTACGACATCATCGATAAGTGTTGGTTCATCTAGCTGTAAAAGCCGTAGCAAGAAAAGTTTGTATCTTGGTTCAGCTTTTGTTATATGTACATAATTAACGGTATTGGTTCCATTGCAATAGCTATTTATAAGTTTCCACACTTTTTCATGACGTAACATAAAACAACAAAATAGCACGATGCAACATTAAGGAATGTCATATGAACATCTCATTTGTCAATAATAACAAGGTAACTTCGGTATATGACAGAGTTTTCACTGTAGAAAATATATCTCATTGTTCAATGACAGTCTATCATCACATAGACAGTTAAAGGGGAAGTTCACCAAGGATGATTTTTACATATGTGGTAGCTCTGTGGTCATTTACCCAGGAAAAACTATTTTCACCATTTATAACTCCGTGATTTTTTACAAAAACCGTTTAATAGTACAGGAAATTGCCCATGTAATTTGAATCATGGGAAAAAAAAGCTCCAAGCTTGGAGCTTGCATAATGTGATATAGAAGGGACCATCTCCGGACGGGTATGGCCCCCACATTGTCCACTCACAGTAACACAGTGGTAAACAGCAACACAAAATCTGACAGTGGACAGTTTATTAAAAGTGAATCATCTTGTATGCAAGGATACTCAGTATAAACAAAAGTTATGTAAATACGCACAGACTTGTTTAAGCATGGATGAGTGGACAATGCCATACCCATGGGAAAATGGTCCCTTCCATATCACATTATGCAAGCTCCAAGCTTGGCGCTTTTTCCCATGATTCAAATTACATGGGCAACTTCCTGTACTATTTCTGTCGGTTTTTGTAAAAAATCTTGCGAGTTATAAATGGCGAAAATAGCTTTTCCGGGGTAAGTGACCACAAAGCTAGCACATATGTAAAAATCATCCTTGGTGAACTTCCCCTTTCATATATCTGATTATTATGAGGTTATTACGTAATACCACGAAGGATGCACATGGACATCAGCGCAGTGTATCGCCCAACGTGAAGCAGAGGGCGGTGGTAGCGCCAATGTCCAAGTGCATGTTTTGCGTTATTTTCAGGACAACCTTATTATTAAGTATTTTGCATTCGTAACTTTGGCAACAAATTGTTGTTTTATTGACCGCCTGGCTGCAATGTCAACCATTTTTCTTCCGATTTATAACACAGGTGTGGAGCGCTACCTTTCACGCTAGAATATGGGTACCAGATTTGCATAAATTCATGGTATGCAAATAATATTATAATAGGGAGAGCCTCCCTTTGAGATGCGGCCTTCATTGGCATCATGGCTGCCGTGCCGACCACAGTCTACGGATCACCTGAAATTTTTTGCTCTATTAACCCATAATCGTTGCTTTTCAAACAACCAAAAATCTTGTATAAGCATTTTGAAAAGTAATGGACCACCAGGTTCCTTGTTTGTGCAGTTTTATAGCAATAAAGTAAGTGACAATTATTTTCCCGTAGCTTTGTGGCCTGGTCCTTAGCAACGTCGTCACATAGGGAGATACGCATCTGTAGATTGATTGGCTAAGAAACAAGGGTTAATTAAAGGCTGTAAACCCAATTCAAACTCTGTATACATATTCATGAGTGGTTTTCCCACGTTCTAGCTACACTGCGTAGTGATTGGTTAACTAAATATGAATATGCATGAGGACTGGTTTATAAGGTTTACCCAGATGTAGTACCCATGCCTTCTCACGGCGGAGCGTGACATACAGCAATATTCAGTGTACCTCGCTCGTCATCAAAGTTTCTTTGTGGAATTCAGAATGGCAACTCCAACCACACAAGCAACAGTTGTCACAGCACTGCAAACACCAGTTCTCACTACTTTGGCTGTAAGTAGAATGTCGACAACCAGGACTGCGACTGCCACTACCACCAACGCTACTGTCGCTCTAACCAGTACCCGAACAAGTACCAGCCAAGTGCAACCAGTCAATGCGGTAAGTTTTACCTTGCAGACTGAATATTTGGTGCATTTTGCTGTGTTGTCTTTTCACATCCAGCTTGTATTCTGATAGGTGGAAAATGCGTGGGTACCTGCTGATATTATGAACAATATAATTTTGACTTGAGTCGTCACTGTTAGGCCCCTACTTGGATTTTTGAGATAGTAAGATGTGGTAGCGGGAAAATGAATAAATTCCCCAGGTGGCCGATGTTATCTCATGGAATCATCTGCGTTCAAGACCGAAGATATCATCAGGAACTGGGATTTGAGTCCTTTTCGAGTGAGAATGGAATGTATTTGGGTTTGACGAAAGAGAAGTGATTATTGAGTCGTCCCCATGAAGAGCTATAAAATGTGGTTTTGGGGTCTGACGAATGGACAGTTGTTATAATGGCGAAGAAAACTGTTGAGTCGTCCCCATGAAAAGTTATGAAATACGCGTTTGGGTTGACGAATTGACATAATGGAGAGGAAACTTAGTATTGAGTCGTCCCCATGAAAAGCTGAGGCTGTAATGAATGGTAGTGAAGGCGACGAGTCGTCCCCAAGTGTTTTCATTTTATATATGTGGGTTTGACGAATCTGGAATTAGTGTACTTGTCACATAATGTGATAAAGGTATGGCCGGATTGGTCATGGCAGGTTATAAACATTTTGGGTTGACGAATTATATAGCGCCAGTTGGAATGAATACGTTTGCATTATATGGACCCGCCCATGACGCATTGAGGTTTGCTCGTGTTTTGCTTGCATTTATAGAAATGCCATGTCGTAGGTCGTTCTGTGAAAATGCACAGAGTAAAGTGTGTACAGAGTAGAAGCTCTGAAGTTCGTCAGTGTATACGTTACGTGGCATGGTGGTATAGCGGTGCACGCCTGGATAGATTTCCTTGAGTATAAGCGATATTTACAACTCCGAGAATTTCTACACTCGGGAGCAATGGGATAGTTGTACAGGTTAGGGTGTGCCGTCTTCTGTTTCGTGATGTAAAATGGGACTGTTTTCTGCCTGAATATCAGTTTCTTCGTTGGTGAGAATTGCGATATACGACTTGCATGTTGGCGATTTTTTTTTTTTTTTCCGGGGAATATTGCAGGCTGACTGTGAATGGGTGTGGCCAGAAATGTTTGTCATGTAAATTACACGCTAAACGTGCGGCATACCCCAGGTGCTAAGGTTATTTGCTTTGTTGCATTACAGGGACCCTCACATACTCGCAGATCGGAGACGTCAAGTGGCCCTCGACTGGAATCCTACGACAGGTTCGAAAGATCACTGACGGAGTTGCGGTTGTATGCTGAACGGGACGAAGCGGCTTTTAGTCCAGAAGAAGCTTTGGCTCGCCTTGAAATGCTAGTGGACATATCGATGGATATAGGACATAAAGACTATCATAAGTACGTAGCCATGTTACGGGCTCTGCGTAAAGAGAGACAATCACCCGCTATGCCTCAAATGCTGCTTTCCCTACTTGGATCAGGTGCACATGCAGAGATCTTAGAGAAAATTGCAAAAGTTAAGAAAGCCGTTGGTAATACTAGCACCCGTTCAATGCTGGTCGCAGAGAGAATAGAGAAAGATCAAGTTGCGATGTTGGAAGTGTAACAGAATTGGACATATAGCTAGGTTTTGTTATGGTAGACGTGATAGGTATGATCGGTACGATAGATACGATAGATACGATAGATATGATAAATATGATGACGGGAGAAGAGAATCTTACCGTTCCCGTTCGAGTAGAGATGACAAATAGGTATTAGTGTAGATTTACGGTGATTTGTTTGAGGTATGGCTATATGATATAAGAGGACACCTTGGCTGGAATACTATATTGTCTGTTGTATTGTAGCACGGAATTGATAATGGTGATTAAAGGACCATAAGGACGTAATGTAAAATTGTCTGTTGTGTGAATGGTTTGCGCATGTTGGGAAATGGGGGCGTGCCTGGGGGAGGTGTACTGTAGTCTAATTACAGTCCCTTCTGTTTAACTAGGCGGGGGTTTCTAACCCTATGCCCGGTTATTTTTTCCCCAAAGAAATTAAAAAAAAAAAAAAAAAAAAAAAAAAAAAAAAATTAAAAAAAAAAAAAAAAAAAAACAACTGCAAAAAAGAATAAATTACAACCCAAACAAAACGACTGTTTGTCGCTTTTGGTATGCGATAGATACTAAATTGAGTGGTTTTGACCTTTGTAGGTGTATGTTCCCGCTATTCCGGGATGGGAGAGGGAAATCAGGGTGAATCCTCTACCGGCTTACGGAGAACATCTTGAAAGGGCCACAAGATGGATAAATTTGGATGATCGTAATTGTTCCACCGTGCTGCCGCATCCAAAACTGGTACTCCGGAACGGACTAAAAGTCTCTGCACGTGACCTCCATTTTCGAGATCCGGCATATTTCAAAGCAGGAGGACTTCATGGAAAGAAGGGATATTGGTCTAGTATATTGCAAAATCAGGATAACCAGAGGCTTGTTGAAAAATGGATAAATGACTACGTGTCAGTTTTTGACTATATCACTCCTTTTAAAGGCGAAGTGTGCGGGAGACATTATGATTGTGGCTTTCCACCAAGTGTATATTTGCCGAACAATGCAGTGTGTAAACATTACAAAGATTTTATAGGTAGGACACTGTTAGAAAGGGTACAGGCAGGGTCACTGGAGATCTGGGGTGAGGTTGGCAGAGTACCACCACCATATATAGTAATGCCTTTAGTTATAGAACCTACAAAACCTAGGCTTTGTCATGATCAGCGATACTTGAATAAGTGGATGAAAGATCTGCCTTTTAGATTAGATTTGATTACAAACCTACCACGGTATCTGGATAAAGGGCATTATCAGACAAAAACGGACGACAAGAGTGGATATGATCACATTTTCTTGACACATTCGAGTCGTGCTTTAATGGGTATACAATGGGGCGGTTATTGGTACGTAGCTACTACGCTGCCCTTTGGCTGGAAGTGCTCCCCATATATTTACCAGACAGTGGGCTTGGCAGCTATGAATGAAGTGCGTCGTTGGGGTGTACCTTGTTCCCTTTACATAGACGACAGACACGCGGGTCAGTTGATAACAGATAGCACAAGTCTGTCAAATTACGAAAAGGCTGACGCCGCATGCTTTATTTTGTGCTATACTATGATTGAATTAGGCTACACATTAGGGATAGGGAAGTGTGTGCTTCAGCCTACCCAATACATTGAGTATCTTGGATTTGGGGTTGATACCAATCGTAGGGCATTTACCTTACCTCCTGCCAAGAAAGTGAAGTTTGCCGATCTCAGGGAGTCCATCTTAGCAAAGAAATGGATCCCAGTGAAAACTATGCAGCGATTCGTTGGGAAATGTGTTTCATTTACTGTAGCAATTCCAGCAGCAAGGCTGTTTGTGAGGGTAATGACCAAAGCAATAGCAAAGGCAGAAAAACTGGGGTCACGCATACCGATAGAGGGCGATCTTCGGATGAAATACTAGGGTGGAGGAGAATTGATACAGGTCGAGACTGGTCATACTGGAAATATGAACGGCATGTCACAGTTTCCCTTGCGAGTGATGCATCCCTTGGGGCTTGGGGTGGTATTATCTATACTAATGGTAATGAGCAATTATGTGATTATTGGGTTAGTGATCTCCAGCACAAAAGCATCGCATATAAAGAAATATTAGCCCTACGGAACATTTTACAGGCAAATAGCGAGTTGGTTAAAATACCAGAGTGAAAGCCCAAGTTGATAATAAGTTAGCACTTTATGGTTGGTTAAATATGGGAACAAAGAGTAGTGAGGCTAACGAGGCTTTGCAACAATTGTATAGTACTGTGGAAAATCTTGATATAGTTTTGGAGATGGAGTATATCCCATCAACTAAAATCCAGCTGATGAACCATCGCGCAGGATGTCGGCAAGTGACGCAAAACTATTGCCGGCGTTTTGGGAACGAGTAGAAAATGAATTTGGCCCACATACAGTCGACTTAATGGCCCTCGACTCGAATGCACAGAGTGGTCGGAATGGTGCTTCTTTAAAGCACTACACGCCGTGGAAGACCCCTGATTCAGCGGGCATTGATGTGTTCACACAGAAAATTGGTGGAGAAAACAACTATGTGTTCCCGCCTTTCTCGATGATAGGGCCTGTACTTAAGTTTTTGGAGGAGGAGAAGGCATTAGCCACCATAATTGTTCCCTTAACATCACCCCGCATGTATTGGTGGCCTATAGTGGAAATGAAATCATACAAGATAGTTCGACTTGCTCAGGCAGGTGAGAAGGTCTGGGAAATCCCTACAAAAACAGGGCACTGGTTTCTGTCCCATCGGTATATGATATTTTGCGTGCCGAATTGATTACCGCAAATGTGATTAGACAACTGCAGAGATTAACACATGTTTTCTGTTATGGTTTGGCCTTTAGTTAATTTGGACATGGTAATTATGTAAATAAAGTAAGGGTTACGTACTCATTTTTTGAATGATTGGAAAATTAAAATGTGGTCCGGAAAAAATTGTTAGAGTTTTCTGTTATTCTTCTTTTATATTTTACAGATTTCGGACCATGTTACCTTAGGTGCCCCTCGACTGTGGTTACCAGCAGAAAAATGTCGTGAGTGCCGTTACCCCAATGATATTTCTTTCAATTTTTGCCAACAATGCGGATTTCGTCGAGTGCCCGACAGTGAACACCGCCCTCTACGGTTGCCCATCGATATCATGACATTGGATGAGAGAATTCAGGAGGTTCAAGAGCGTATAAGGTCAACACCATATGGTGAACGAAAATCTAAGTTACAGGGGGAACTTGAGGATTTCCTAGCTAGCCTGGACACACGTAAGACTATACTGTCAGCTTCGCCTAAAGATGTGCTGAGGTTTTTGGTTTGGAAGGATAGCAAAGGCCGTACTGTTGTACATCGTGTAGACTGTCCCGGGGAAGACTTGTGTACCTGCCCTCATCGTTTGGCGTTTAAAACGGTCGATTCATATATTGGTCAGTTGAGGTCGATATTTGAAAAGGAAGGACGAGGTGGAGAGTGGGATATAAGGCTTGGATGGGTAATCCGGCAGCAGATAAAACGGTTGAAAGAATATCTAAAGGCCGTCACAGAAGAACAACTAAAACAAAATTTAGTACCAAAACAGGCAATCCCCATTACAATCGAGAAAGTTGTAAAACTCGTTCAGTATATTAACTCGGAAATTAGCGCTTTCCCAAACATGGATTTATATCGGGCTTTTGTACTGGCGAGGGATAGAGCATTTTTTCTTACTCTCTTGTTCACTGGTGACCGGTCAGGTGACCTCTTAATGACTAAAATCGAAAATATTGTTCAATTACCCGAAGGTGGATTTGTGTTAAACCATGTATGGGGGAAGACGCTGCGTGATGGGAAAGTGCGGCCCTCTGCACTATTTCAGAACCGAAATAGCCTGATCTGTCCAGTCAAGGCCATAAATGACTATGTCGATATTTCAATTGCAGTAAGTATTACGCTTAGTCCTGGCTACCTGTTCCGTTCAACTTCAAGGGATCGGAAAGTGGAATGTACTCATATCTCTACTAATGCAGCCAATGCTAGGTTGAGATTCTATATGCAGAAAACAGGCACTTTTCAAGGAGAGACTATTCATAGTTTTCGCAGTGCATGTGCCATTGCATTAGCTTTATCAGGTTCATCCTCCCAGATATTATGCAGCATATAGGATGGTCTAATCAATCAACAGCATCGTATTACATGCAGTTATCGAAGGTGATGTTGCCTTTCTCCCCCGCCTTCAGATTACAACAACAATCGATAGGAGAAGCGCATAGTATGTATCAGAGATGTAATGAACTTGTTGGGGCGTTCAGCAGCGTTCCCACCAGCTAGTGAAGATTAACAGGACAATTTGGTTAGGTCAGGCTACGTTTGCTGACACCGTCAGGGTGACTTTGGTGATATCTGCTCCTGACTTATGTTTTGTCGACTATTATGTTTATGAAGGAAAATAAATAATTTTTCCTCTTTCATCTTTGTGTGGTATTTGTAGATGTGCGTGATGAGTATTGGAGAGGGGTTTGCTTTTTGGGTACAGTCGAGGGAGATCAAGAGAGGAGGCAAGGGACCCTCGACCACTCCACAACTAAATCAAACTAAACAACACTACGCAGTGTAGATGGGGAACTAGCTACACTGCGTAGTGATTGGTTAACTAAATATGAATATGCATGAGGACTGGTTTATAAGGTTTACCCAGATGTAGTACCCATGCCTTCTCACGGCGGAGCGTGACAGACAGCGCCCACCCACCCACCCTAAAGTCGCCGACGCCCTAGGCATGTGTTATTGACAAGGCAGCAGTTTTAAGGATGACGAGCGAGGTACCACGAATGGCCATCGGTCATTCTTTGAAATACAACAAGGGACCCTCGACCACTCCACAACTAAATCAAACTAAACAACACTACGCAGTGTAGATGGGGAACTGTATGAATTGGAACAGTGTAGGACTATGTTAACGCGAACGACGCATTTGTAACTATGTTATGACCTCACCCCAGCGTTCAGCATACTCCACGAATTTGATACCCGGTGGTAAAATGTTAATGCTTTCATTAATGTTACTGTTTATTATCTCGTGTATAAAGATTTTTTAGGGTTAATTGTCGATTAAAAGTGACGTGCAAACCCGGAAGTTGTTTTGCCGTATGACTACACGGCGCACGTGTGTCGGCGAAGCCACAGACGCTGCACAGACACGCCTGATACTGTGCATGGAGGAACGCACAGAACGAAAAACTTGAAAATCTATGGAGCGCTTTAACGAAAATCTGTATTTTCCCACCACGGAGAAAACCGGCAAACCGTCATTTGTGAGCGCTGGCTGTGCGTGTTGGTTTGAAGTAAAATCCTTATTATGCATGCAGATTAGGTACCCATCTCTCAGCGTGTTTGGCATGCTTCCAAAAAGCAGGTGCCGCCAACTAAGCTGTTCGTGCGAAAAGGTGTTCGTGCGCAGTTTTTCAGCGGGCGGGCAAATTTCAAAACTAATCAGCGGGCGGGGAGAAAAAATCTATATTCAGTGGGCGGGGAGAAAATTTTTGACAGTGGGCACCGGAAGACACGTAGAGGAAGGGGAAAGCGGCGTGGTTGATAGAACTTGAGGGGAGATTTAGCGCCTAACTTAGAGGGGAGCAATGTTCCAAGCTATACTGCCAGCTGCTCCCACGGTTTGCGTTGATCTGGGTTGCCTATAGTAGGCATCTAGTTGGCAATGGGAAATTTCAGTAGTGGGGAGAGGGCATTTTTGGAGCTTGAAATGTTGTGGGGAGTGGGGAGCGGGCAGACTATAGATACTGGAGGGCAGCGGGCATCAAAATTCAGTGGGAGGGCATATTTTCCGTGTACGCCAGTGGGAGGGCAGTTACGAACAGCTCTACTTTCCCCTCCAAATTTTGGGTCAAGGTCAAAAATACGAATAATCGGTATATCAGCCTTCAAAACATGTTTTGTGATGATTTTGCGAATTCATGGAATTTACCAGTTGGCGGCACCTGTACAGTACACGAAGAGAGGGCGAGGCATACATGTGTTCTGGTAGACTGTCAACAGTCAATTGTGCCTTTTCTTTGCTGTTATTGATATAGTCTCTTGCATATTTGCTAGCGCAGCTCGGAAGCATGGTGTTGAAGACCAAAAATCCAATTATCCCAAATTAGTTCCAATCGTGTTAGTAATGCATCCAAGTAAAATCATTTTTCAAATAATCTCCATAACATACGGATGAAAAATGACTTCCTACATGGATATGAGATGATGAGTATCATAATTATTCCAGTTTCACATCTATGTGTAAAATAAATCAATATAGGGGACTTGCATGAGACAATACCATCGTGTAAGAACTACATGACCAATATTGATAAGAAATGAGAATATTTTTTACCAAATGGTAATAAAGATTGCGATGGATAACCCCTAAATCAACGCCACACTGTCAAGCATTTTCGGCTTTTGACCTAAGTGGTACCGTACAGCGTCGCCTTCAGCAAAACCTGAATATCCAATCCGAATATGATATTTACGTCAATCTATGATAAATGTAATAAAATGGCGTTTTGCAGATGTTATCAACAAAACGTCTCTGTGCAAACTGAGACGCCGTTAAGGTATGTGACTTGACCAGCGTCATAATCCTTGGTATGACGACCCTCAATTGGAAGATAATGGATAATAACGACAGCAGAATAGTATTGCAATGCTCTGCTAACTTAAATATTTGAAGTCTTTCGTACATGCATGCATTGTTAAAAGTTTATTTTTATGAGGAGAATAATCCTGACCGACATTTGTTTTACACATTGGTGTGTTTCTTGGTGTTGGTATATACACCTCTAAAGTTCTCTTGTATCTAAAATTCTAATAATAATTTGTAACGTTTGTACACTGAAAGTACCTTCACCTAACCAGGAAGGGCCATAAGCTGGGCCAATTGGCTAGTTCATTTACAAGGCTAGCTATTCAAAATCTGCTATAATACTCAAGCGTAAGTCAATCTCCCTTAAAATAGTCGTCTCTTTTTGTTGCATATTATATTTAAAAACTAATTGTAAAATCAAAAACTAGCCCATTCATTAAAAAAATAAAATTGTAACTATAAAGGAAATCTTCCGTATTTGTAAAACACCACTTGGAATCACATCAACTACAGCATAACCAGATATGAACTGAATGGCCTCGCGTGCACA
Organism: Ptychodera flava; assembly: GCF_041260155.1. Lineage (NCBI taxonomy): Eukaryota > Metazoa > Hemichordata > Enteropneusta > Ptychoderidae > Ptychodera > Ptychodera flava. Next base: position 28,568,650 of record NC_091929.1, read on the forward strand.
TTTTGTAAAGTACTTCTTGGGGTATTGGCTTTTACGAAGAAGGAAAATGTGTCAATAGATGACAAAATTTGTTCCCGAATTTCTCAAAATCATCTGTGCCGCGCCGTGTAGCAGCAAAATGAGTTCGTGACCTTTGAAGTACGCGTTTCAAAAAATAAATACCCATGGGAACATGCTCACCACGCCACGCAACTCATGTACAGCTGACTATGGTGCACTTGTCAGGCGATGGTCGATGATTCTGGTTATTGCCTATATTGTCAAGTTCAATGCCTAATTTACGGAAACACGAACTCTGTCTAGTGTATTCGAAGCTCTGCGTACAGGTTGTGCACACGGCCTCTACCACGTGGTGTCCTGTGGACAGTGTGGTACAAGCCGTCGGCCTACCACCGTACCGCCGGGAAACGCAGACCTATTGTACGCAGGAGCTAGCCTACTGCTGCTGATTTAACATCAATGCCAACATGGAAATCTCATGAAAAATTTGTCATTGTTGGTTCTGTAGCTAATACAATCTTGAAAAGCAACTTAAAGACACAGACTGTCAATACGTCGCCATAATATTATGCTGATCTCAGCGGAACCATGCCGGAATATAAATTCGCTGACACACACACAAGATTGAAAAGTGTCACTCTACATCTCATTCTCAGAGAAAAATGGAGCTTTTGGTTCGCTATGTCCAGAGTAACCCACACGATTCTTAAAGTCAAACGTCGACACGACGACATCAACAGTCAAAACTCAAGATTAGCGATCAGCGCGGCCGAGTGACTGAATTCAGAAATCACTTTGTGTAAAATGTTTTAGTATAGCGCCCTCAAACATACTATTTAGCCTCCCCATAGACTTATACAGGCCACAAATTTTCTTTTACTCATAACTTGATAAATTCGCAAAGCACAACCACCAAAAACTAATCAGTTCTTGCAAATTTGAAGAACAAATTGTGTGCGAAATGTGATCGGAATCTGCCAAGTCGTTTTTGAGATATCGTGCTAACAGACAGACACACAGAAACGCCTAAACCATAACCTCGCTGCGCGCATGCGCACGCGAGGTAAAAACTATATAAATGAATTTTACCAAAATTTGAAAAGAATTTCGATGTAGACAATTTAATACATTGATTGTATGCTTTAAATTGAATGTCATCATGCACGAGAGAACAGGCGGGTCTAGTCGCTCGACTTACATCGACATATGTCGATTTGTTTTTCCTCATATAAATATATCGCATATTGTTTTTTGATAACAGATTCTTGATGAATTGCTTAAATTAATGTTATATAAAACAATCTTTGATCAGTATGTACAATAAATGATCACACTATAAAATAATTCAAGTGAGAATTAAGTCATCTATTTGTGGAAATTTAATAATATGATCATTAACTTAAAAAAACGACACATTTAGTATAGATATATGGTCTTTTAACAAAAAATCATTGCATTATTTTTAAATCTTCCAATAATCAATATTCCTCACCCTTCGAGCTTTAATCAAAAATTTGTCAAATTAATTCTATCAAATAACATTACAATTTCTTCAGTCAATTTTGATAAATAGGTACATAAAGGAAGTGTATTAAATATGCAAATTAGCTAAGAATTGGTATGTTACACTCGATAAATTTCGGTTGGTTTGATTTAGATAATAGTCTTATTACCTAACCTAAAGACAAGAAAATGTCTTTTTTCAAGTTACAATCACATAGACATTAACTTTAAGCGAAATATAGATAAACCAAACAATAACAAATCTCATTTTGACAAACCTACCTGAGAAATCCATGGAAATCCACACTGTGTTTAACTTTATAAGTAAATGTAAACCAAATTCGATATGGTCAATGAATATTCCTAAGATATTTACACTAGATAATTATTATATGTCACGCACATAAAAAACTTTTAGTATCATTAAATCTCTATATGGCTAATGTGTCAAAGACGCATGATCTAAATCAATGTACTGGCTTTTGACGCACGAACGAATTAACACAAAGTCACATACGCACATAGTACAAAATTGAGGGTGTTATGACATCTAAATTTTGAAAGTGTACAAACAATGTGACAAAGATGTTCACTGTCATTGGGTGCATCATATATCTCGTTGTTATCCTTAATTACAGACAATTAGCTAATTCATCAAGATCATCAAATTTTGCACATAAATGAATCTCATTATGACCAATGCACTTCACAAATCCGAGTACTATAGTCCATTCAATCTCGTCATGACTAGGTAACAGAAAATCTTTGATTATGCGTATTTACAAGACATAATATTTCAAACTCATGGAAAAGCAAATTCACAAAAAGATATGCGAATGGGTCGATTTCAATATTTCACACTCGTCAAGCCATGATGTGTTATTCATAAACCTTACGTGACTGATAATCATCACGTACAGCGTTTAGTATTTCACATTTGTCTGGTTTCCTATGAAATTTAACGAAACCCGTCTTAGCAAGAACATTAGAGAATTAGTATCTCAATATAAGTTCCAGTCTCCAATCTAAATGTACAAAACAAAATTACTTATTACACGGTGTTTTATGAATGAATGCCTTTAAGAACTCTACCACTGCTGTTAATCAGATTTTTCAACATGTTAGCCAATGCAAGGGATAACCCCGAAATTAACGCCAGCTTGCAGGCTTTTGCAAAGCTTGTCATTCAATTAAAATTATATACACTGTCATCTTCAAGAAAATCTGCATCTGAATATGCAAGCCATGTCACCTAAATTGCAAGAACGTTTTATCGAAGTCAGGTACATTTCAACGTGTAACTCCGTTTACGGTAAAGTGATTTCACTAGACAAGCCTTGCATTCTTGATTATGACGACATCAGTAAGGGAATCTATACAAAAATTGCGTTGAAATGACACACTGACTACAATACTTGAAGAATATCAGTAGAGGAAATGACGGTTGACCATTTATTTCATTGCAAAGAACAACCAAGGGCGACTGTGCTGATTTTGCATTATTGTGTCTCTACATGTTCACGAGTCAAATTACCTGTAGAAGTTTAGTTTAATTGAATGCAACATGTCCATCTTTAATATAGTACCCAATAAACGGCATCAAAAATACACAAATGACAAAATGATAATCAGTATGGAATGCTTATGTAACTGTTGGTAATAACTATACAAATGTTTACCAACAGTGTGATAACATTGATTGCTTTCAGTTCTTATATATGGCCTAATTGCTAAAATTCAGAAAATGTACGAAAGACCTATTACCGAGTGTGTCATGTTCTTGAAACCTTCGGATTAACTTAATTCAGATGTGCAAATGAGCTAGTGGTCGATTTTTGAGTTCATCTACCTTACAACTAGACCAAATGTCAATATGTAACCAAAAATTCGAGCAAATATGATATCACCTGATAACATTCAATTGTTAAGTACGCAAGTCAGATTAAATGAATAAGGCATCCTGGCAAGTCTTACCCAAAACATTAAATAGTAAACAATATAATTTTGAAGTCACAAAAATATCGTCATAAAACACTTCAGGTATTGCATGTGATCCCCAATCGTTTGCTTTGCAAATTTCTCCGAAATATGAAAACTAGAAAGTACAGTCAAAAGAAATGTATAAAATATAGACAGACTTTCCAAAGCAGAAGCAATCAATCTATGTATATGGCAATATGATCATATGCAATATTTTAAACGTTGTGCCTGCCCTCCATATTCTCTCTTTTTCATCTTGCGCAGGAATATTCTAATTCATTTGGTTGTGAATATGGTGAGATGATTGTACAAACACAAGGTTGAAGTTACGTTACGTTGGATTTTGGCGGTACATTGAAAGAATAAATAAGAAAACGTTTTTACACTACAGCTGTTGGATCATGCATATTTATTTTATCACATGTGCGTACTTTCAATTAAACATTAGAACTTAAGAAAGACGCCCCCATACGATCAGAATAAGCGACTTGATGCAGTAATACATGTTTTTTTCCTCAGTACATGTATTAAATTTACACACTACTTTCTTCTTGCAAATTTTAAATCGTAAAATTTGTAAGATTAAGACTCACAATCATTTGAAAACGTGATAAGACCTTGTGCTTTCCCAATATAAAAGTTCATTCATAAAGACTATTATATCAGTTAGTCGGGACAGCAAATACATACTTAATAATCCTTATATCACAATTTCCTCAACCCAGAACGATTACAAAATAGTTCACTTTTCTTGTGACAAATCAGTCTTAACTATAAAGGAAACGGTAGCGATGTCCATAAAACAGTCCTCGAAATGTCATTGACTTTGATACAGTGACTGAAGGGTACTTCATCTAAATATTAAAAAGGGTAATTGCAATTGAGAGTACATGATTTATTGCGGTGTATGCTGAGCGACAGTGCTAAAAATAAGATTCCTACTGACTTTTGTCAGATCTTGTAAGTCGTCTGACTTAAATCCCACTCAGCTTAAGGAGATATTGGCTTTTATATATACATTTTTCGGTCACGTAAGGTTAACCATATAAAATTTTTCCAATGGAGCTGCAACACATATATCATAAAATGTCCAATTTGAGGGAATACAGTAGTCTTAAGTTCAAAAATTCTTTTGCTCATGTACTGTACGAAACTGTATGGACTTGCCTTGGCAAAATTAAATCCCCATGTTTTGCACATGTTTATTGTTGGTATTTTATCTTAGAAATTCTTCGAAAATAGAATCACAAATAAATGAATAAGCTCGGCGTTAAATACAACCATAAGAATGATAGTCCATAAAAATACACAAACAATGAAATGATAAGCAGTTTGTTATGCTCTGACATGTAACTACCGTAAGTAAAGCAAAGCATTAAAGGTACCCAAAAAGTCTGATGAAATTCAGTGCCTTCAGCTCTGATGCGTAGCTTTATTGTTGAAATTATTGATATGCGTATGTTGCCTAACACTAAATGTATATGTTCTTTGTCGATTGAACGCTTAAGGTAGCACTTTGTGACAAAATTAGAGAATAATAGTGTATATGCGACCGAATTAATGGCGATAAGTACAGCTAACCCAACTGTTAGCTCAACGATATGTCAATATGATCCTCTATGGTCTCACAAATCCAAATAGGGTTCATATAAATCTAATCTAATTACAAAACAATAATTAATTAAATAATCAATGAGCTTATATTCATTAAAACAAGATAAACAAACCGTACAAATAATATAATCATGGTCAACAATATAATTTTAGAGTCACATCAAATCAAGGAAAAACAGAAAGAAACACAAGTGCTGGGAGGAAAGGGATGACAAGGTCCACTTCTGTGGATGACATACACATCCCAGCAAATATTGTATCAGTTAGTCTAAAAGTGTTCACTTGTAATTATCTATGAATGATGTTACTTGTGATATACTAGGACATATATACGCTGAACGCGCACCAGGAATGTATTCTGTATCTTTGTGTCTCATGCCAGTTTTATTTACACATTTCTTTTTCCTTGTCGTTCGTATTGTAGCCAGAGTATGTTTACTACAACTACTTCCACCAAAAGCTTCAGCTAAGACTGAATAAAGGGTTCGCCATGATTTCTGATGTGAAAGCTGTGAAGATAAACAAGAGAAAAATAAAAGTTACAAAACTTGTTACGACATTGTGATATATATAAATGTTGGGCATTTTATGTAGAAGTCCAAGAATTATGTGATTTTTCAAGAATAAGACATTTTGTGCAGCATACATACCATGTCAAAAGTTCATAAGTGTAACTTAAGTTTTTTGTCTTTTTTACAAACTCTCTCTCTCTCTCTCTCTCTCTCTCTCTCTCTCTCTCTCTCTCTCTCTCTCTCTCTCTCTCTCTCTCTCTCTCTCACCTTTTGGGAGAGCAATTTCGTATTCAGTCTGAAGAGAATGTGGTTAGATGGTTGCAGAGACATACAGTTGAAGTCATGTTTGATGTCGGTGATACCTGGAACATAGGAGTGTAAATAGGTTTTAGCTGTAGGATTATGCTCATTTATTGCATTACATTTGTTTATATTCAATTCAACACTAAAACGTAGCCCATATAATCTGTCTGCGCGACTAATACTCCAATCAAAGTCAATGAAGTCAGTAATACAAACTTTTAAAATGATTTAGTAGTGATAGCTGTTTGATAATTAAACATTTCAGGTTAAAAGATGTGTAGTACTCCTTATTCGGTCAAATGTAAAGGATCTTCTTCATGTTCCACAATGCAGACTGAAAACTTATGGTGAAAGTCTTCCAGTCTGGACAATTTCAAGAAGAACATCAAGACCCATCTCTTCGAAAGAGCCTACTGACACCTTGCCATAACTTTGTACAGCGCCATTGAACACTACTTTGTAGTGGATACTGGCGCTCTATAAATTCTTCTGATTGATTGATTGATATTTGAAATACCAAACGATATTGATCACAGTCCTACCCTATAAAAATAAACTAAAGGCAATAAATAATTATACCTTACAACCATCACTATGCCAGGCACCAGTTTGCTCGTCCATGTAATTACACGCAGTTTGTTTAACATCCATTGTCAAGTTCACATCATGTCCTACAAATTCAGAGCAACAGGACATGTTACCCGATGTACTGACACAAATCCGAGGAAACACTATCCGCATGGGTTTACAAGGGATCATCAAGATTTTTAAAAATATACGTGTTTTTTATGATCGATGCGGAAATGAAAGATATTATGATGTACCTCTATTTACGGGACGGTGTACATGGAAAGCAGAAACCCAATATCACGATCAGGCTTGGTCACAAATATTCAGATAAACGCGTCAACGTTTCTTAGTGGAGTTAACAAAAATAAATCAAAAGCTGCCCCTTGCACCATAAAACAATACGTTTCTTATCAGCATACATATTGGCAAATTTCTTAGTGTCAAAGAGCCTTCCGAAATGATGGCGACAGTAGTGTTGCTGAGAATATATATGGCGGAATAAATTGACGACAAATGACGTTATAGAAGTATCAATGTACCGGTTGGATATTGTATTCAAATTGCATGCAATCGTAGAGTCCGTGTCGTGGCCACGAATGCAAATATCGTAGCTATCGGCGTCATAAAAGTTTATTCAACTAACTTACTCTCGGGAATGGTAAAAGTCAAATAGTATTCTCCGGTCTTGATAAAGTAGTCCTCGGGGATAAGTATTATTGAATGATTACCGCTGAACTGGACATCCTGGATGTACTGGTAACCGTGGTAATTATTCGAATAGGTAACCTCGTTATCGAATACGTAAGCCGTGGTATTAACGAAAAGTGGCGTTGGGCTTCTTAACATGATGATTACCGCGTGGTGCAACTTTAATACCTGCAAGGGCAATGAATGGAGTATTGAGAAGTAGATTTCATTGAGAATCATACTAAAGTATGGAGCAACGGCGACAGCGCCTGACAACGTGACTTTGGTAAGTTGTTTTCCAAAGATACTGCGTCGGAGATATTTTGTTGTTAATGATGCACTTACTGCCAAGTGTTTACATGTTCTACCATCTAAACATTACCATGGCCTATTTCAGTGTTGTCGTTTTCGTAATCTATTATAAACATGTTCACAATAATACCTTCTTTATCTGTCTTAAAACAAGGAAAAAAATAATTGCGTTGCTTATTTATTTGGTGTATTAACTCTGAAAGAAGGACGCATAATGTTGAGATTCGCAAAAATGACCGAGAGAATGAAGTTAATCATTTCAAAGAAACTGATGATACAATATCCATACTTACATGCAAACACACAAAATACACAAACATACATACATGCATGCATACATACATGCATGCACGCACGCACGCATTTATACATACATACATACATACATACATACATACATACATACACACATACACACATACACACATACACACATACATACATACATACATACATACATACATACATACATACATACATACATACATACATACATACATACATACATACATACATACATACATACATACATACACACACACACACACACACACACATACATACATACATACATACATACATACATACATACATACATACATACATACATACATACATACATACATACATACATACATACTTTTTGACCTACCTCGAAAAGCGAACCAAAATATGTGGTATCTTCCTTGATGAGATGCACGCTTTCCATCAATTTAGACTTTGCAGGGTCTGGAGGATCACTGGAAATCATGATTTGAATGTTTTCCTTCAAATCAGTCACTGGAAGATAGAAAAGGGAGAATGTGAAATGCCAACGCCACATTTCTTCAAAGAGGATCATGTAAAATTGGAAATGAGCAGTGAGCTTCTTGATCGAATTCATTTCTGAAATATTTTCTATTTGCTCACGCATATAATTTTAATTACGTTCCACTATGTGACATTGCTTTCAAATAGTACAGCTAACAGATGCCATCACTAAAGATACAGCTTTCCCTGTTTGTGATAGATCTCATTATCTTATACCCAATGCATGCCAATATCGCCCTATCCTGGTGACGTTTGCTTTGAAATATCAGCCGTGAGTTTTACGGTTATCGTCGAGATATGCAAGAAAAACGTCATCATTTTTGTAGTTTTTCCGAGCTGCAAATACAATTTGATGGTAAACAATGACAAAACACACAAAATGACTACCGCTCTCTGCCTTGTACAATACGACGTTGCTGACATAAAAAAATTAAGGAGCTTTAGAGAAATGGGATATTTCAGGTAGCTAAATACGGGAAGATCATTTGCAATCTTGAATTATAGTTTTTAATGGTTATTCAATAAAAGTTCGTTGTGATTCTTAAACAAGCTTCATCAAACATTATACCTTTCACACGACACGGTCTACCTCAGAAGATGTAGTGAGTAAGTGGGGTGACAGCGATTTCGCGCGCGCGACACGTGTTGACAAGGCAAACCTCAGCTGGTATAAATAAACAAAATAGGGGCCTAGACATGGTTAAACATGAAGACATGGTTCAGTAATACAAAGATATGGATATCACAAATATCTAAAAAGATCTTCAAGTAATGATATCAGAAGTGCAAATATTGGTAAAAGAAGTACAAATTACAATAAATTTATCGATATTTGAAATTCAAAACGGCCGCTATTCCCATGTTAACTCTATAGGAAAAAATAGCATTTCTGATTGTCACAAAGTAAGACTATGACAATTGTAAATACTCAATGAACTGCAAAATAAGCCTCCCAAAATGGAAGTCCAAAGGTATCTGAAGAGTTTGAGAGTGTAAATATCTGTCCCCGAAGGGTATTATACTCTTTTAAGACTACTAATACCACTAATTCGCATGACTATTTGAATTGTTATCGATCCTAGCACTAGAATGTTTTGTTCTAGTTAACCCCCTTTTGCGGACTTAATCAAAAAATCTAGAGCAATATATTTAAATAATGATCGCAATTTAAAAAGAAGACAAATGACCGAGAAGCCTCATAATCTTCTTAACACCTCAGTTAATCCTGATAACGGGCCTATTCAAACCGGAGTTGGAGCCCGTATCGTTGAGGTCAAAGGTAAGCCCTTCAGGTTTTCAGCCCGCAGTTCGGCAAATTAGAGTAACCTCATCCAAACAAACTCTAGCGATATAGCCTGGAGCCAAGCTAGACAATTGCACCATTGACACGGGAATTTAACGTACCATAAGATGAGAGATCTGTAACTATAGGAACATTCAGAATATTTCTTGCACACTAAGTATTATAGTAATTCAATATGATTTTGATTTTTTGCAGCTCAAAAGGTAGTCGGGGATTAATAGGACAATACACTTCCTTTTGATATAATGTCGTTTAATCTTGTTACGGAAAATTAAACACATACGCATTTTCCTTCTCCCGAAAGTACGTTGACATACAAATTTTTACCTTGTGGTGCAAAGCATTTGGTGCAATATAAACCGAATTCTAGTAAGGGATAGCATGGAAATAGAAACATGTAACCCCTTTCTAAAAGAAATATGCTCGAATAGTTGGGCGCACATCGAAATGATTTAGGAAGTCGAACAGGAAACATAATTTTAGAGACATAACAACAAGAATGGTAACTGCAGCATAAAGAGTAAAAAAAATCACGTGTTTAGTTATCTATGTCATTTGTGTATGATACCGTGATTGCTTAAAAGAAATGTGATTAGACTGCGACCTTAATACATGCTCAACAGGTTTTCGTGATGTACCAACAGGGCCTGATTTTGAATTTGGCTGCGACAAATTTAGTGAACACTAGTTTAAATTATCACTGCCTACCTGTTACTTCATTGCCTGTCATGTCCGTGAAAGATAACGAAAGGATATCATTCATTGAAGAGGTATTTGCACCATTGTCTCGTTGCAGCGATCTTCGTTTGAAACGTTTTAACTGTTTGGAATAATGAATATACCAATTGTTGGTGTGTTTTAGCAACAAAGGGACACATTGCGATCATAAAAAGGTCACTTAGCACACTCAACGCGTGACGGTAATCACTGAGAAATACAACATTTATTGGTCAAGGAGAGACTATACTAAGTATAAAGTACTTGTCATTTACTTCTTTGGCATCAATAACTAATGTTATTATCAAAAGCACTGAATGGATGGGCTCTACAAAATAAATATACTCACTATTCTATTCAACGATCCTTCTCCCGATGTCAGGTTCGAGAAAACATTATCTGCAGCTGGCAGACTGAAGCCGTTACCATCTCCTAGGTCGATGGAGGTGTTGCAAAGCTTGCTTGGTGAGTCACTCTCTAAATGTAATTTTAGTGACCGTGTTTCCAACACAACGGGACCGGTACCAGGCTCTTTGTTGCGTAAAACAAACTTTGCAACCTTGTCAGCCATGTTCAGGACAGATTCTATGACCAGATCTCTGGAATCGTCGCTGTTCTCATTTCGGGATACGGAGATGAAAATAAGTCGATGCCCAAGTCCATTATCTTCAATATATCTGTAAGCGAATGATACATATAAACATAAGAAAAGAGGAAATCATTATCTCATAAGTGGTTTGGGTTTACTGATATGTAAGTGTTGATGGTTTTTCAATAAGTATGGTAAACATATCTGTAGTGTCTACAAAGAAAAGAAAACATTGTTGCTCCACAGATTGAGTCCGGTGTCAGATAAAAAGACAAAGAGCAGAGAAACTTTAAACAGAAAGGGGTATAATATACCAAACAAACAGACAAATAAACAAGCCTGCGAAGAGGAAACACACACACTGACTGTTCTGTTAAAGCCGCACTTTTCAATCCCAGGTTCTCGCATTAGTGGAGTGCTCCTCCCATTCAAACACATGGCCAGTATGATGTCTGATTTCCATAACATTAATTACACAAACTGACCTCAACCTTTTGTCACATTTTGCTAATCCTGCAAACAGAGTTTATGCAAGCTTTTGATTGACGGTCAGTTCAAATTGCCAACGGTCATTGATTCCCCGCCACAAACGCTCGAATTTCCTAAAAAATTGTCTTCCAGTTGCGTTAGACATTGAATATAACCACAGAGTTCGATCGGCAGCAACTTCACGCTGACCGCTTGGCAGTCTGTCTGTGTTTTTGTGGCCGGGGAAAACTAAAAAGTGGCATTTTCTGGAGCGTGTGCCCGCGTGTTGCCTGTTTGGTGTCCACTTACACAATGAACGCCGCCATACCTTGGCGTCCTTTTAAAGGGAGGCTCCGCCTTTAAGGTGCCAATGTTAGCTATAACTTATTGCACTAAAGTAATACTCAGAAAAGAAAACAAATCTTGATTTGCACAATGAAATCTCGTCTCCATAAAAAGGTGCCATATGCAGCATCAAAGTATTATATAGGTGTCATGTCTCAAATCTGCCGAAATTAATGATATCAAATTATTGGAACCAATTGCAAGCAGGTGAGTTATTCTGGTATTGACTCCCTAACAAAGTCAATGAACAAGCGATAAAAAGTTCTATGCTTTTTTGAGTTTTGAAATAGGCTAAACCATCCAATGTACTCTGCAATAAAAGACAGCAGCTATAATTTAATTTTTAAGATGTACGAGTGATTGTTCTCACCGGCTGCAAAGGCTTGACTATCTTCTTGTGAGAAACTCACATTGTCAAGCCCAGAAATGACGTCTGGTAATTTGCCAAGGGTTTGGATAACCTGTTGGGGTAAATTAGTGACATTTGATGACTTTGTGGTTCTCAGTACGTCAAACCATCAAAGAACCATATGAAATCATAAGTTCCTTGAATTTTCTTTATTATGTTTCATGTGTTTTCTCAACATAACTGTATTGGGCCATAAATTCAACCGATGGTATCTCTGATTTATCTTCTTGATTCAATAGTGAAGTGGAGGCATTAATTGATAGAAAAATATTAACTCATTTTACCTACAATGCATTTTTTCAATTAAACTTTGGTTGCATATCAATGTGGGCATTGCGCTGGATTTGAAACGAGTTAGCACAGTATTGTAGCGGATGAAGACAAGTGGTGATACGGTCTTTCATCAGTCGCGAGTATTTTCCAAGCTAAGCAAAGAAAACTAAGGAGGAATACTATGCTTATCACGTGACAAGCTAAGTAATCGTTTTTTTTTGAGAATAAATGGAATTTCCTTGAACGGTTCTGTGGTTAAATTTAGACCTACATTTTTCAATTATATCAATACGCCGCTGGCTATTCGAGTAAATGGTCACTAGCGAAAAATAACACTCACGTTAAATTTCAGACAATAGTTTGGTCTGCACGTACCTCAGACGATGTGATACAGGATTAAGAACACAGTATCGGGCTAAATATTTATCAAGTAGAAATTTAAACTAGTTTCAATCGTTCGGACACTGTCAAAAATTGTTTAACATCGCCGCTACGGACACGAGAAGGTCGAACTTGAAGGCAAGCTTTTAAGTTGTCACGAATAGGTATAACCCAAGTTAACTTTGCACATACAGTGGCACAACGCCACTAGCGGCGACTTATTTTCGAAAACTAATCGCGTCTACTTTTCAAATATATGCTTTAAACCTTATCGTTTTAATTTGTCAGCATTATGTACGACATTGTATGACAACACTAGAGCACAAAGATTCGAAATTGACAAGTTGATTTATTCTTTAAGATTCCAATAACCATGACTGATTCTTCGAAATTTGCAAGCCTGACTTTACACTTGAATCGCTGGAGAAATATCGGCCGACGTGTTGTTTGTGTATCTTAAAAAGCACGTTGATGATCGATGTTGAAAAAATCCGAAGTAAGAGCGATAACCAAAGTGAAAAAGTGATACTCCAACGTAACGTTGTGCAAGGCACTTTACTCTCCATTGCTCCAGTAGGTAGTGGGTTATTGGTACCTCATTGGGCGTTAGCCTTATGGAAGGATTGAATAAAAATGATGATATATCGCGGTTTTTCGTGACCTAGACGACCAGAGTTTAATCTCTTATTTTTTGCACAGACAAATAGAGAAACAGACTAGCAACTCGGCATGCCTTTTGTTCCGTATGGCCTTTTTATATTAAAATGAGCTTCAAAGGTGTTTAACTTTTTGGAAGCTTTGTTGTGGTTGATAATTGCACGAGATTATGCGAAAAATACGGAAAATGACATCTTGCTGCCAGTCGCGTAGCAACGATAGTTATTTATGAGCTCCTAGGGCAGAAACACTGCTTCATGCCAATTAAAACATAACGCGCCAGCAGTTTCATATACATTTCCTTCCTTGACGAATATTAAAAGACGGTGTGACTGACCGTAAACGATTGAGTAAAACCAGACAGTATCCATAAAAGATTTTCAAATTTGGTTCAAACACACTCATAATATATTCATAAAAATATGAGACGAATTTTTAAAATGGTAAAACTCACTGTCCTGAAGCTCAAAACACTGCCGTTTTCGCCAGCATGCCAATTCCGCTCAGCACCACACAACAAAAACAACACAAACTTTGCCGAACACACTTTCGCTAAACAATTGGGGAAAATCCGAAAATGACCGAAGGATGCATGGTCGGCATTCTTCGGAAAAGAGAGGCGAGAGCTACCTGAGGCGATGCGAACATGGATGGGTTACGTTACTGCTTCACGCCTTGAACAATACCCGTTGCTAGTCTGTTTTTCTATTTGTCTGTGTTTTTTCAGATAAGCCATACTTGGCTTGTATATGTGATCATCGTTTTAACACAAATTTTTTATTCAAAAAGCGATATTTTCTGGCAGCTTGTATACTTACGTCATTTGTTGACATGCTCGAATTTGTTCCATTTTGCACCGGGACGATAGGCTTGATTATTGCTGTGTTCATCCAGAAAAAATAATGAAATGTTGTTAGGATTCATTTCACGCTTTTGTCATTGGCATGTAACTTAGCGCCAGGCTATGAGCTTTTCAGGATAATTGCACTTAAGGTAGAACGCACCTCGGGGACAGACATTCGGACTCTCAAACTTTTACAATTCTCTTCTGATATACCACATGTGGGGGGTTCATTTTAAAGCTCTTGGTGAAAGAAAACTTTCCACCGGTTTAGTTTTTCGAAATTGAAAAAATGTATTTTTCTCTATAGAGTTTACACAGGGATGGCGGCCATTTTGAATTTCTAATATCGGTAAATCTTGGGTAATTTGTTTGTCTAGTACCAAAATTTGCACGGTGACCCCCTATTTTTATTCTTGATTTTGAAAGAGAATGATTGAAAGATTCGTTGAGGAAAGTTACAGCAAAAGTTTAAGTCTTTCACTTTCGAGGTGCATACTACCTTAACGTGTTGAAGGAACAGTGTATGAAAAGTTTCACTGCTTCAAAGTCAAGTCTTTAGTGGCCTTCTTGAATTAACTGAACCCATGTATTCGTAGTTATCTGTCCAAACCTGTTGCCTTGTTTAAAAGAGTCACCAGTGCGATTCTGAATCAGCAAAGTGTGTCAATGGAATTTATTTCTTTAATCAAAAACTGTTTTCATGTTCGTCACGTCGAAGTGTATGGTCTTTGGATAAACATCAAAAGAAATTAGCAACATTGATCATCATACTTCTGTTATTCAGTATATCAACAATATAGTGTATGACAAACTCAATTTTGGTGTAAAATGTTTTGTACCAACATTGTAATAGCTAACTGACATTTATTTGGAATTTGACTGGTTTAGGCCTTTCACCAACACTTGATTTTCTACTCTTCTTCTGCCGTATGTAGTATCTGCTTGTCTATCCTCGTTCCTTCCACAGACAACTTAACGCTCCCTCCCAATATTGAGTTTGCTTGTCATCCAATATTGAGTTTGCTTGTCATCCAAGGTCTCTTTCAAAATGATGAAAGGCACATTTTTTAATTGTATTATCTTGTTTGTTTGTGTACTCATAACATTTTACTCCCGACATGAAAAACCGAATCAGAAATGTTAACAAGCAATTGAAATGCCGAAATCTGGTACGATGACCTATTTTGAAGGAGGAGGAAGTCCTTTCTCAAGACATGCTCATTTTTAGCTTCATTCTATTTCAAAGGAAATATGAGTTGACTGCGAATTTGGAAAACGACTAACGATTGAATCTAACAAGAAAACTGAATATATAATTTAATTCACCTTGTACAGTAATGGTGAATGAACAAACGCCCACATTGCCAGAAGGGTCTGTCGCTACGTAAGACACGACTGTACTGCCGATAGAAAAACTGCTTCCGGATTCATGACTGCCGTGGAAATTAACAATTACTCCAGAATTATCCGTGGCAACGGGCAATGGCCACGTCAGTGGAACTGTTGGGTTGTCAATGTCCGTAGATGTCGAAATGTCTGATGAACAGTTGATAGCAGGTTTTCAGTATCTGTAATTGGAAAAGTTAATATATAAAACTCTGGTGCAATGAGTTTATTTGAAGATGAATAATCATATGCGTATAAACGCAAGGAAAACAAAGTGCATTTTGATAACTTCACCTTTTATGTTGGGTCGTTTGAATAATTCCGATGTTTCATTGTCTATAGACATAGCTGATACCAAGATCCCCAAATTTATTTCAGGGGAGATTCTAGGTATATCTTTAGATGAAACCTTACCCTGAGTAGTAAAGAAAGCGTGGACAACTGGGATGAAGTAAGAATTTTACACCCATTTTATTCATTTATCTACATGAAGCGAAGGAAAAATTAACCATCCATGTAACTAAAGTATGACCCTGACCTATATATGAACTCACGCATGCGCAACAGCTGGCGCAGCAGTGCATTGTCCTGAACTAAGCGGGAAATTCCCTGCTGAGCATGTTTATACACGTTCCGAAGGTGTACGGGAAATTCCGTGTGAGTCATCACCATCAAACTAGCCTATATAAAGGACCCCGTTGTCAGTCCGGCCGGCCGGTCGCGGAGTCTAGCTGATGTTGAACACGAAGTTCCTATCGGTGCGAACTAACTTTCATATCCATTCAATCCATAATATCGTAGATATCGCTCCAGCGGCGGACTAAATCCTTCTTGTTTTTGTATTTCTAGCGCCTGATGAAATATGTCCTGAATAAGTTCTGACCCCGGAGCCTCCTCGTTCCGAAGGGTTGCACCTTTTTCTTGTATTTGTGTAAGCAGCTGTTTATATTGAACATAATAATGTTTATATTTCTCTCGTCTCTTTGCTACACCAGTTTTCCCTTGTATCACATCAATAACAACACCAGGTATAGGAGTTAAGGCTAACAGTACCGGAACTGTAGGAATTGCTGCTATTACAGCAGAACTTACAAGAATTCCTTTAGTAATATTAAGAGCCATATCAATTCGACCCATTAATTTATAACTTCGTCGATATGCAGCACTTGTTCTTTCTATGTAATCAGCCAATTGTTCAACGCTTTCAACAACTGAGATGTGCATTTTTACTGTATATGTAAGGGGGGATAAAAATAATTGTAGTAATATAGAAATACAATATGGCAGAAGGAGGAGAAGATATACCACTCCAGGGTTTAGATGATGCAAATGTAAATGACGATGATGATGCTACTGCTGAAACAACTTTTTCCTATGATGATGATACCTTTGCAGAAGCCGATTCTTCCCAGGCCGTCTCAAGCGCGCGGAGCCCGCAGGTAGATCCTACGACTAGACAGAAAGTAGAACTTAGAATACAAATGGCTGAACAATTCTTAGATGAGAATAATATTACTGATGAAGCAGCACGAAATGAATTATTTTTGAATGCAAAGATTAGGTATGGAAAGCTGTATTATAAAGAACTCAGGCTATCAAAAGATATAGGACGTGGATTTAGAACGCTCAAGACAGTAAAAAAAGTAGCGGGAGGAAATGAATTTGTAACTAAAGTATATAATTATAGTGAGTCCGAAAATGTGAGTCGTGATTTGCATTCTGAAGATGTGATAACCGATAAAATACCGGTTGAGAAGATGACGCCAGAAGACATGGGTGTATACAAAGATGAACTGACATTATTACGACAAGATGCTTCTGGTAATGCAGATAAAATACAAGCTTTTGAAAATAAAATCGAACAATGGAACAATCTAAACCCTGAATATAGAGCTTTTGTTGATGAATTAAAGATGGCAAATATGCGTCTTGATGAGCTTTACAGTGAAAGAGAAAATCTGTTAGAGCAGACAGAACTTACACCCGAACTCAGAACAAGACTAGCTAAAATTGATGATCGAATTGAAGTACAACTTGATATGATCAGTGGGGCACATGAAAGACTGGCTACGACTAGGTTCTTCGTGATGTAATTTTGATCCAGAATTATCACTGAGACTGAAGCTGACAGAATTATTTAAACGAAATGGTATAACAATCGCTGCAATACTGACTGCCCTTGGAATGACAATATCAACAATTGCCCTGGCTGTGACTAGAGGAGGAGGGGAGGAGGAGCGGGAGCAGGGGGAGCAGGAATGGAGCAAACACAGGAGGTTCAGGTCCGCCCAAAGTATATACAAAAGCGAAAGAAATTGTAAAGCAATTTGGCGAATGGTTAAAAACATTGGCCGCAAAAAGTGCTGCTGCAATACCAGGTCTAATCGGTTCCCTCGTCAGTTTTATTTAAAAACAGCAGGATCGGTGGTCGGATTTGTCGGAGAACAGCTATGGATATTTTTAACTGGTTTAACATTAGTCATTATAAATAAAATTATGTATTAATATATGACACCCCTACGGAATCAGCATGTTTGGTGAAAAGAATATTGCAAAGTTTCTTTCTAAAAATAAAGACCTGTTTGGTTTCTCTGTCGAATTGGAATGGTGCAAACTCCGACGAGTAAATCGACATATCCTTCGAGCAAATCCAGGTGTCCGACTAAAGGATGATAATCTGTATCATAACATATTAGCTTTCGTGAAGGAATGTCAAAAGACTAACTTCTTTAAGCGACTAGAATTCATAGCTGTATTCCAGGATACTGAGGATGACCAAGAGGCTCATCATCTCCAAGAATATTGGGTTCTTCGATTGATTCGCGACACAGGCAATCGATTTATCTTTCAGTCAGACGGAAATATTTATGTAAAGATGTGATTTATTTTCTTTTTTCTTCTACTATATACATTACACGAAAATGGGGTACGATAGAACATTATCACCGACTTTCACCAACCGAATACCGAATGGAACGAAGTCAGAAAGAACTCATCACGTGATTGCTCATAATCCAAGTGAGGCAGATCCAGGCCAGACACTTATCATACGATGTCCGAAGTTAGAAAGCGGAGTACTCTTAGTTCCAGATACTTTCGACCTGGTTTTTGATCTCGAAGTAATGGGAGGTGGAACTACCCGTGTAGTACAAAATGTTGCAAAAAATTTGGTGGAGGTATGAAACTCACATTTGAGGGCCAGGCACTTTCCGATTTGAGTAAATATAACCTCATTGAATGCTATCGTGATCTCTTCAAACATAAAAAGGAGAGATCGAACATGACACTGTACGGAATTCAGAACGAAAATCTAAGAAAATTGAGAAGTGGCGCGGCCGATGCAGATGCCGCCGTCGTGGGCGATAATTTACTTTTCGACACATATAAAACAAAATATGCTATTCGTCTCACTCATCCCCTCATAACAGGCCATGGAGTTGCATATCCAATCAGCGTTAGGGAGTCATATCGAATGGGAAATTACGTTGGCACCCGCCCCCCAATTACTTGTTAGTAATAAACTGATTACAACCAATTATAAATTAAAAACATTCAAATGGAATACGAAACAATTTCTGACCTCAATCTCGCGAGGTCAACTGCTGGTTATTACAACGGTGGAAAAAGTTACCTTTACGAGCATATACATTATTTTAGAAAAATCCCATTCAAAGAATCGGACACGGTTATCAATGAAAATATAAATGTACCACGACGTAGCATTAGAGGTATCGCTATACTCTTCACTAAAAATCAGAATCAGTCAGAACTGAACAGTGAACTTTCTTTAACCCTCCATTGAATCTGTGTCTGTAATGATTGAAGGCATTGCAAATAAAGTGTACGCTCAGAAGATGATACCAAGACAATTTTGGCGAGAGGTGCGACGGTATTTTGCTGAAGATAAAGATTGGTGTGAAATTGATATAGATGAGGCCGATTATTTGAAGAATAAATTCTGTCTGTTTATCGATCTGCGTAGTTTTTAAAGATATGAGTTTCATGGAAATGGTTTAAAAGTAATGAACACAAAGGACGGAATTCAACTTGAGATCCTGAAGAAAGATACGCGTGGGGTGGCGATGACGCTCACAATGATAATATATTTGCCCACATTTATGTTATCAGTGATGCCCTGGTCTCTATTGAAAATAGTAGATTAAAGTCTTTACAATTTTAAACCGTCGTCCGTCCTATCGGCCATGTTTCTGCCAGCCATTCGCTCGTGTCTGGATTGTATAGCTGCACACGTTTGATATCATTTGGCGCCATCATGATTTTACTACGCTTTTCACTACGGATTTCTCCAGCCTTTTCCGTACAAACTGTACAAACTGTGCCGGCTCCGGCTTCTTCCCAGTTTCAAACAGATCTTTATAATCTTCAAAGTTCAAATGTTTTCTAACACAAACATCTTTCACCCCTTTATTTTTTTTCGTCTCCGAAGTTGGAGTTCGAAAAGCATACACTTTCGAGCGTATGCCGACAAAATCAAGAATAGGTTCACCATTCAACTCATCTTTAAATTTACCTATCACTTTTTTATTAATCTTCGGAAAGTTGGGTCCACTCATCCCACTAGTATCATATATAGAATTCTCACCATTCTTTTCCACATCTTCCCGACTATATCATTGAAAGTTACGTCCGGATCCGGGGAGGGTATTGGTACACTGTAAACAAAACTGTCAGTATCCATGTAGGCTAATCGTATTCCAGGGAACTGGACCCGAAAGTAATTGTAATGCGTCTCATACATAAGCAGCTTAGAAAGTTCCAGTACTGCGGCGCCGATGAAAACTGGTTTTACATATCTATGCTCATCCGTTTTCAGTTCCAGTAGGGCACTGTCGCAGGAATCACCATCCTCTTCGGAAGTTATGAAAGTTATATGTTTCATCTTTGGATTATACTTCTGAATCTTTTACGTCCACTATCCGTGCCGTTCCAGTCCGAAACAAATTTAAAGTCTCTGTACTTTCGAACATCTTCTATTGTCTTACCGAACATTGCATTATTCATCAGCTTATAGAAATTCTTTTCGAAATCTGTCCTCCCCTTTGCCCTCATTTTAGTGTTAAAGTCAATATATTTCGCGAGACATGGAGCTTCATCGAAAGCAAGCACCCGATAAATCTTTTTCAATCTCATTCCATCCGAAGATAGAATTCCAGCAACTTGTAGTGTAAGACATAGGACTCTCTATCCATCACACTTGTAATCAGTCGACCGCCCTGCCTCGGAAATTCATAGTGATGCGGTGCTAATGGCAAATCGCTGTGTTCTTCATGTAATTCGGCTGGATATTCTAAGTCTACTTCTAGAAAACTTGGTGGAAAGGTGGAACCAGGTCCCCACGCTCCGGCTCCGCCCCCCGCTCCGCCGTCTCGGGCATACCATTCCTCCCACTCTTCCATCGTCATCCAATGAAGTCCGCCCGTAGGCATTGCCTGACTCATTGCCCAGCCGTAGAGATTGTTTGCATCGAGATATTTTATTTCGGTCACCGGCTTCTCTGGATCGTAATTCCCGCCGGCGGGGCCAGCGTAAGCAGGATGATTTGTCTGTAAATAATGAATATTACACTGGCTGATACCCCTCGTATTCCCCGTTGTACGAAAGTCATCTGCTCAGCATCTTGAATGAGTTTAAACTTATTACCCGTGTAAAGTAACATAGCATCCCATGTCAAGCCGGGCGCTGACATATAGTGGGCTGGATCTAACTTTACGCTTCTAAACATGTGTCACGGAAATTTTCAAATATATTGCAAGAAGTAGAACGTCAGTCTCACAATAGAATTCCATATAATCACGAATCGTCTTACATCCAACTTCGTCCATACTCGCAAAGCATGTCGTAATCGGACTCTGAAATCCCCTCTTCCGTCAATTCGCTATAAAATTCCCCCCTCTCCGGGAGCTCACCCTCTTCTAATCTGTCAACCGAGTCTAAATATTCGTAGGGGAAGAAACCTTTCGCCCTTTGAATGTCCGGGTACGTAAGTGGGCGCCGCCGTCCACCCGTGGGTCTCCGGCACAGTTTTTGCCAACTTCGCCAATGACCCCTCATCAGCTGAGCACTGTCCATAAACTTTATAGAAAAGAAACGTTTCTTTATCTCCCTCTTCCCTCCGGCAACAACAATTGAGGCGTGAAAAATAAATGTTTTCGAGAGACCCATAATTCCTCCATTGCTCGTCTTAGCTATAATTTTAGGCTCTGGTCCCCCTCCGGCGTCGATTTCATGTAATTCTTTCAAAATAAAAGAACCATCGTATCCCTTGAGGTTGTGAAAGTAGATAGGAATGGTTCTCGACGGCGGCATCCTTCGCAATAGAAGGTCGCCTCCTCCTTCACTACTCGGTATCCTGCCGGCTCTCACATGCAATACAGACTGGATCACATCCGTCGCGCCGGTAATTAGAAGGATCCCTCATCGGTATTATTTTCCAATAATACGATTTCGAATAATACTCGGCCCGTTCTTTCATATCCTTTAGAAAGTCTGTAACACAGGAGAGACCTGTGAATGTTCTTTTACCATAAACAGTGGGTCGGCCCGGGCCTCGTTCCGAAGAGGAACTTCCCCACCCCCGTTCCACCATAACATACGAAAGACAAATTGGAATGTGTCGGCCGGTCCCCTTCTCAATAATTGCCTCAGTATCTGCATAGACGACGTAGGGAGAAGGAACCTTCTTCCGATGTCCTTCAAATTGACACACTTCCTTAGGAAAACCTGGCTGGGCAGTGTCTGTTCCACAGTACACCTGATGTTTTTCTAATTCTTCTGTTGACTTAAAACCTCTTTTACAAACCATACAAATACACTTCCGTCTGCGCTCATTCTTTCGATTAGTACGAGAATTACGAAGGCGATTTTCCGCAGTAATTGGTACGAAGTGAGAACGGCCGCCGTCTTCGCCAACTATCAGTAAGATATTTGCTATTTGATTCCTATCGGCTTCACCTTCCGTTCCGTCAGGGGCTCCGCCAGGGGCACTATATAACACAGTTATGTCGGACGGGGGAGTGGGATCATTTTCGTAGATCTGAAATACTTGAAGTTTGACCCTGGATTTTGCTGCTCGAAGCGTCTGAATACAGTCAGATCGGCGGGCGGGTGGGCGTGGGAATACCTTCCAACAGTAGTCAGCCATAAATGGGGCGTACGTATTCCATTTTCTCCTTACCTGACCACATTTCTTTTCACGAAACTCGGGGTCGGCAACTTTAAACTTGCTACGATGGCGTATTGAAAACAGTTCTCGCTGCCGAAGGTAGCACCAGATCGCTCACACAATGCTTATTTTTAACCATCTGGGAAGTTGGACTGCGCCAGCCCCAGCCCGAGTAAAACTTCTACTAGAATTACTTCAAAATTAAGTATCTCCTCGAGAAACGAGACCAGAACCCTCAACATTTTCAATTGTATCAAGCATAAGGTCGTAGCGATCTATTAATTGTTGCCCCACATCCGATCCCGATCCTCTTACATCTTTTGTGTATGTATCTTTAATTTAACATACAATGTACGCGGTTGTGTATTACCAGTTTTCGGATCCGATAATTTGACTTCCATTTCGGTATAAACAGAGTACATCTTTCGTTCCGTTCTTTGACCATACCTTCAATATCCACCAGCTCCCCGATATCCTGACTCGCTTGACTTCAGGAAATTCTTTTCGTAAAACTGCTCCCTTGAATGCTGTATGTAATCGACGGGCCATAATCAATCGTATTCTATGATATATACTATCCTAAAATTTTTAAAATGAAAAAATAATTATTCTATGATAGGTCATCAAAATCCACTATAATATTTTTGTCAGCATTTATTTGTTTATATATCTCACCTAATCTTTCTAAGTCGACTATTTCTTCCGCATCTTGAATTTCTGGTTTATTAGGTGCAGCACAAAATATTAATCTCTCAACAGTGAAAGAAAGGGCACGTTTATTTAAGCGCGGTTTAAATGCTAAGAATTCTATCTTACTACCTTTTCGGATATTACGAGGTACAATAGCAGGATTTTCTCGGACTGGCAATGGAGCTCACTGTTTTAAAACCGCAGTCAATTTCTTGAACCATATCAATACATGTAGCGAATCGTGAGCCCCTCCCCCTCTTTTAAATCGAAATTTAAAATACGCCACGCCCTGTGTCTCGCTCCCTCGCTTCTGATACACTTTAGATGGATTGTAAAATCCAGTAGTATTCTTGGAGTGAGCGCCAGGCTTGCAGCATAACTTTTAGCAGTGCTTGCATCGAAACTTTCACCTAGGGTACGGAATACTATTAAATCGGTAAACTTTTGAAGACTCGGTTGCCAACGGACACACATTTCATCGCATGTAGCAGGATCTTTAGAACCGTACTTAGGTCCGATGGGGAAAACCACTTCTAGCTCACTGTCTACATATATAATAGGATCTACATATTCACCAAATACTAATTTGCCTCCATCATCAATTTTGATGTTTTCTCCGGTTTCAAGTATTTTTATTGCATCTGAAATAGAAAGGATTGTCATTGTCTTATCGTATATATCTTAATAAAAAAAAAAATTTAAAAAAAATTTCTATGATATAGTATCCCCAAAATGTCATACATATTCATAAATGGACCAACTGGAAGTGGTAAGAGTTACGATGCAGTAAATTTGTCTGCGTCTCACGTACCAGAATTTGACACTAGTTTTTCTAGCAACATTGCCGACTTTTATAATGAGCGCCACGTTTCGATTGCCGATTTTCAGAATCAGTTTATAGAACATACTCTTAGTTTACAATGTCGGGCTGGGAGGAGGGAGGGGGGCCTCCCTTCGGAACGCTACATTATTTGTGACTCTTCCATAATTCAACATCTAACTTTTTCTAGAATCCGGGGCGTGGCAGCGGAAGAAAAAAAGATTGTTTCTAGAGCATTTGACCATTTACATAGTTTCATTATCATATTCAAAGATATGCCTTGGGATTATTGCAGGCGGAATGTGTTGACTCGAGCCAGGTCGTACGAAATAGCCGCCTTAGAAGAACTAGAAGAGATTCACAACAAGTTCAAACAGACTTTCTTAGAAATTTGCCACGACTACAGGCTTCCATGTTTGGTAATTAGTCAGCCCCTTACGCCTGAAGTTCTCAAGAATATACTTAATCCAACGATTGATACAGAGACAGTCGGACCAGTAGAATATCCACGAGCTTTTGACTTTGGAATTGCATGGGGCAGCTCACGCGATAGCGGCAGCCAGGGATTTTTAATAGACGGTTTCGAGGAGGAGGAACTTGAAAAAGCTTATTATCCACCTGGTCAAGAACAACTAGAACAACGTCGAGTCTCACTCAAGAACCTACACAAACTTCTTAATGCTTGTGAAACAGTGTGTGCTTATAATGCTCCGTTTGACTTACGAGCACTTGATATGATGAAAAGGGTGGACTTTGGAGTTACTTGTCTATGGTTCATGTCAGTTGTGTACATTATACTTCAGCCAGAACTTATTGATAAAGCTGAAAAAGGGGCGCTCGAAAGAACGGACCGTGGCAACATGAGAAGTCGCTTTGAAGATCTTGCAAACTTAATATGTTCAGGAACTGAGGTACCACCTCATCCACATACTGCCGAAAAAGATGCAATAAGTGAACATTACTTACGACAGTACATGATAAATACTTGGCCAGGTGGGTGGAAGCGAGGTGGTAAACTGACACTTTCTTCTTCAAGAAATTAAGACTTTTTCCATGGTACTTATTGAATAACTTTCGTAAATACTTACGTTAGTACTGACAAGTACCAGCACAGGAACTTACGTAGTACTTGACAAGAACCAGCACAGGAACTTACGAAGTACTTACGTAGTACTAATAACATTTTCCTCTGGCTCCCAACTATTGAAACTTTCCGGATAACCGCGCCATTTTATCAGATAATATTTCTTTCCCCTAATTTTTTTCGTCTTCAAAATTCGTTCTACTCTGTACAGCTCGTCGGCACCTTCCGAAAGGGCGCTCTGAAGTTCATCAGAATAGAAGTGCCGAGTATTTCCTCTCCATTCAGATCTTTTATTTTGTAAACTGGTGGTGTTCCCAAGCCAGCTGCGTACACAACTTTTGAAACACGAAAATCTCTCTGTCCAATTTGGTAAATATCCTTTCTTAAAAGTGGTCTTGTATTTTGTAATTCGAACCGTTCTCCCGGCTTGAATTCAGGGTTAACTCCCCGGCTGCCAACTCAGGACCGAATAGTGTATAAATGCCTGCCAATCGTTCTCCTCTGTTACGTCCCTGGGTTTCATTTGATACTTCCGTGAACGGTGTTATTGTAATTCTCGAGAAGTTGTGGTAGAATGGGGAGCCAGGAACGTGTCTGTTTATATGTAAAGTATTTCCACATCATCGTCTTGAGGGTCCGATTAAAACGTTCAACGACGCTAGCTTTTTTGTCACTGTAGGTGTGAAACCAGTGAATGCCTGACTCCTCCAACCACCCCTGCATTTTTCGGTTCGTAAATTCCCGCCCCTCATCTGTCTGAAGTTTGTCGGGCCTTCTCCCGGATTTCTTAATACGTCTTGGAGCGCCTTCAGCTATCATCAGCCGTTTTTGACTGTATGGCCTGGCCCAGGCATATTTACTGAGTACATCGATTACTGTTAGCATGTATCGAATGTTATGATTCTCTTTTGCGAATGGGTGAGGGAATTCCACAAGATCGCTTGCCACTGTGAGTCTATCGATGTTACAAAAAACGCGTCGGCCGCCCGTAGCATGAGAACGAGGTACCGGTTTATGTAGATTATAAGTTAGCTGAGTTTTTAACCACTCCTGCACCTCTTTCTTGGTCACTTTCAGTCCGCTGGCCCGTGCTGCGTCATACAATTTTTGTACACCTCCAAAACCAGTTTTCGGGTTGTAATATAATTCTCTAAGAGTACCTTCGGCTTCAGCTTCAATTGCTATATTATACGAATAATTTTATGTCGTACGGAGGGCATCTATATAGTACCAAAATCGGCGGCCACCGGACCCTCTATAAATCTCATACTATACGGATGCCGTAAACGAAATACTAGTTACTGAATGGCCTACTTTTCAATTGCTTGATTAGGCCCACGGCTTCCCGTTCTGACACCTCCATTCCATATTCTTTTATAATAGTTTTGTTGTCTATCTTGTTCGGTGTGTAAAATAGTACTAACATCTGTATGTTTTCCCTGAATGGTTTACTAATACTAGTATATTGTTGAGTCAGAACCCGACAGATAATCCGTCGTGCCTTGCGCTGAAACCAAGTTGGACTAAAACGTTACTGCGCTTCTTCATATCTTTGGACGAGGCGCAGTCGTCGAGGATTATTAAAGTGTTCGTGCCGGCCCATTCTTTATGCACGTAGGTTAATGTATCATCCACTGCATCGAGTCCGACTGGAAATATAAACACATTATCATCGGTGAAAATGAATCTTATTATACGCTTTATTATTCATGAATGTTGGGCAAATGAATATCACATATTCGAATTTCCTTAAGTACGGACCGGTGAGGAGGTCCAACATAAATTCTGTTGCCAGAATATGTCGGTCCAGTTATAATCATGTTGAATGGTGGGGTTCGCGAACATTGCCATCGGATCGGATCTATATACTGTACATAAATGTAATGAATATTGCTAAAGATAACAAACCAATTTTACCATATTCGTGAATAGGGTCTGCAGATGCTGCCCGTTCGGGGAGGGGAGGGGAGGGGGGTCCCCGAGTCGTGTCATTGTGAGTGACTCTCCGGGCTCGTCCTGCCACTTCACAGGATCTCCCCCCTCCATCTCATTTACAGCACTTTCTCGAACTTCCGTGTTTATATCACCATTCACCCGAAGGACATAGATTCTGTAGCGTATTGCAATTCATTATTATAACCTGAGATTGCCGGGCCCGAAAGGATGACCATTTCAGACGGCAAGAGAAGTAAATTGGGTGAGACTGCCATATCAAGTTTGACACCAGTATTCATTATTGTGTCTTGATATCGCCTATAACTGATTACTTTGTCGGTATTGCGAATTTCATCTTCGAGGAGAACACCGAATTCTTTTCGGACTTGCTCTGCACTGCCAGTATCGCCCACTATGGTACTACGAATATTTGCTTGTGCGCCAAGTATGCAATATACGTAGGCTTCAAGGCTTTCATTGAGGCGAGCGAGACCGGCCTTTGTTAGTCCCGAGTCTCCCTTCAGAGGAATGAAACTATTATATTGTCCCTCCGATCCATCATTTCGGAAGAAATAATAGTGTGGTCTGTCTTTGTCGGGCAGTACATGTTTTTTCTTTCCAAAAATGGTATGTGTATAGAAAACGCCTCCGTCGGCGGAGAGGAAAAAGTCCCGACCGTTGTATATCGCTTTTGGCTGTCGAACAGGGCCACGATTAGTGTAATATTCATATCCATAACCAAGACCCTTATTTTGACCTTTTCGATAACGAAAGTCGGACTTCGTTGGACTTATATTTCCAAATTCTGTACATAGAAGTTCATATTGGACGAGATTGTACGGATTGTCGCCCGCTTTGAAGGTGGGGATCGTCTGGAAGTGCAACGCCCATTTCGTGAAGGATCCGACGTATTGTAAAGTATACATGAAAACGACAGAATGATCGTATTTGCGGCGGAAATTTCTTATCGAAGAGATGGGCGAATGATATACCACAACCAGTAGTGCTGCACCATACGGCGAAATTAATTGCTGGTCCCAGTATTTCATGTTTGGACCGCTCAGCCAGACATTACTTTCTTTTGCTGTTCTATGAGTGATTACGTTATCTTTAAATATATCCCGTGGATGAAAAGTAAATTTATCTGTCGGCGTTACATATATTTCTAAGTCCATGAGAATAGGTTTTATTCCCCGTTTGGTTTGGAAGGGGGGGTATCAGCATGCTGTACTGTCGGTACGCTCGTCTTATTCAATTGAAAAGCAACTGGGAATAAGTCTGTACTCATTATTCGTGTTTCTATATACATATAGATTTAAATGGAGGAGAATTTTCCATACTTCGGAATCCCTATCGGAACGGTACTAACATTCCAGACTATGTTAATATTATATTTCGGATTCAGGTTTAAACGAATTTTTTATTTTTTACTAAGAATAGATAACATACTGCAAACAATGGAGAATTTAATAAAGTCATCGGCAGCGGCAAATACGCGTTCCGAAGGGTCTTCGGTGCCTTCAGACGCTCGATCCATAATAGAAACAAAGCGTGAAAAAATACTCTGTGTCATCGCAAGTGGACAAAGTAAGTTATTTTTTGGTAAGGAGATTTCAGTTGCTGACGTAGAAAAATGGGGAGATGAAACGGTGAATAAAGCATTTAAAGTCTATGAAGCGAAATACAGTTCTCTTATAAGTGATACCATCACTCAAAGTTTCATAGATCTAGGAGCCCGCGCAATAAGTCAGGTAGTTCCGATCGATGACCGAGATAACTATGCCACTGATCTTAAAAAGGATTTTATTCTAAACAGTGAAATAAAACGATTATCAGGACGGATAGCGTACACGTGGGGGCCCAGATTGCTTCTATAGTTTCCACCGGTTTAATTACGGGTAAACATTTAAATTTTAAAAAAATCGGGTTTAATATAGTACCTGAAATAAATGGATTCAACTTCGCAAACGGTTCCGACTCAGCAAACGGAAACGACCTCCACACCGCAAACGACGACCTTCCCGACTCCGTCACAGCGCAACATAGAGAAAGTTACAATGCCGCCGAAGCATCCAGGGAGAGTTGCTGCGGGCAAGCGACTAGCGGAATGGAACAGGCAAAACAAGGAGAAGAAACGCCAAGCAATGGTGGGGAATGATAGCGATGCGGTAGCGGCAGACCTACCGCCTACAATGAAAGAACAGTGTGATAATAATTCACACTGGTATAATAAATGTTATCTTGTTTTAGGAATTGTGGGAGTTTCATTGACTGCATTAGGGCTATATTGGGGGCGTGCTCGGCATACCCCCTGTCCTCCCCGGAAAGATGAACCGCTTCAGAAAGCGAAAAAAACAGAGCCGTAGCAGCTCCCTCCAGAACAGTTCCGACAGGGGTTCCGAGGGGAGGGAGGGGGAGGGGGAGGGGGTGTTCCCAGCTCCTCTACATGTATGAGATGGATTAACTCCCCATATTTTTATTTTTATTTTTATTTTATATACTAGTCAGCAATCATGGATATTAAAACAGTTGTAAACACAATGTACGATGGTATTGTAATCGCAGGACTTGCGATGGGATATCTAATGATCTCCAGCAAATTTCTGAAAATAGAGGTTGGCGATCCAAGTCGACCAAATTTAACTCGATTGGCAAAATTAGGCGGTGCGACTGCTGCCGCGGTTGCGACCAAAGATCTCCTTGAACAGAAAAATATTATTCCTGCAGAACCTTATACTTCGTAATGGGCACCTTCGGAATATTATTCATCGAACATTTATACTTAGTAATATATACATACAACGTACAACGATGATCATTTGGATTGAAAGCCAAACAGGTGAACCAGTCACTGTTAATTTTACCCTTGCATTGACACGACACAGTTTACGAAGATAAGACTGCTAGAGTGCGGACTATATAATTCATGGCATAACATAACATCGACGAATAATGTAATAAAATATCAAGAAGGTGACCAACCAAAGAAGACTAAATCAATACGTCCAGGTAACTACAATATCGATACGTTAAACAAAGCAATCGGGTTGAAGCAAAAATTAATTTTGAAAAACATCTGCCGACAAACCACGTTCTTCTAACTTTGGCTAAAGATGTTAAAGTTTATTTCAATGCTACAGGTAGCTTTGCCAACGTAGTTGGTTTTTCAGATAAACCTGAGGACAACCCAGTTATAAAAAGTACTATGAGTCCGAAGAAAGTGGATTTCTTAACAGTCACTAAATATATAGTTCATTCAGATGTAGTCGATGTTACTGGAAATTATGTTTCATTTGGTTCGGGTGCCTCCGGAGGATACATACAGGGGAAAGTATCGAACTGTTTACAAATACTTCCCATCCGGGATACGAGAGAAATAAGTGAAAAGGTTACTTACGATTTAAAAACGGAGCAATTCTATGCCATTGAGAAAAGGGGGAGATTGATGAATTCAATTCGTATCTGGATAACGGATCAGGATGGAAACATGATCGATTTCAATAACTGGCCAATTAGCTTTTGTATTGAATTATTGTAGTCCCGAAGCGGGGCCGGTGTAACCCTATCGGAAGATAAACCATCCCACGACCAATCCTCCAGCAATATAGATCATCTCATATTTCTTTTGCTCAGGGCTGGGTTGATAATAATCTGAGAATTGAACTGCTTCGCCTTCGGAACGACCTGACGTAGAGTTGCTTTGCACCGCTTCTGCTTCTTCCAGGATTTCTGCATCTGTATCTCTTAATTCTGCCGCAGCATGTGCGTCCTTTGCCTGATTTTCTCTTTCCCAGTCAGCCTGTAGTAATCTTTTTTCTGACCAGACGTTGCGATCATGTTCAAATTTTTCTAATGCTTTATCATGTCGGATCTTTTCTTCAATAAGAGCGTCACCATTACCAGAAAGCTTTTGTCCGATAATATTTCCTCCTGTGAATGCCGTTGCATTTAATACAGCACCGAGAACTGTCATTCCTATAGCTGAAGCCATGACTGTGTATTGTATATTACAAGGTATTATTTTAATTTTCACTGTATATAGGTCCCTACGGAGTATGTCTGATCCAAGTGGCTTCGGTCTAGGTACAATTCGTATGCAAATCTTGAGCTTGAAGATCTGAGTGATGTTAAAGTTAACAATAATACTAAGATGGCTGCTAATCATAATAAGGATTACGTCCTTCGTTATAAAGACCGCGAAAAATATTTCGTTTTAGCCAATGCCGCGGTGCAATCCCACGAGCATGCTGTAGAATTTTCCGAACTTAAAGACATTGATGAAACTGTAATTGACGCCACAAAGGCTTCGAATGATTCTACTCCTTTTGCTCTGACATGGGATTCGGCTAGTCAGAAATTCATGCCTTATAATGTGCCGCGTAACATCTTAGATATATTGGATAGTGAAATTGCAGGAGGTGTTGCTGAACCACCAGGAACTCCGAATGTGATTTATTTTGATAGCAATGTAAACAAATATAAATTGTTAGATTTTCGTAGTTGGCTTACTCCTACGAATCCATACATTGCACTTCTTGGTATACCGATTCACCTTAAAATTAGTCCTCTTAATACAATAATGAAGGCAGATAATACACTAAGAAGGTGGATAAATGAGGGGGAGAATTATTGCTCGTATACAGCTAGCGGAGTTCCAGTAAGATTATTTTGGGACACAACTTTAAAGAAACTGGGTCTGAAAAGCGTCGGTGATGAGGCAGCTGTTCTCACTTTACAGACAGTAAATCAACAGATGACTGATAATATGAAAATACTTCAACATGGTACAGTTCTCATTAGATGTGTAAAGTTAGCTACTGGAGATGAATTTGACGATTTGTTGGATATTATGCTATGAAAACAGATAACAGAACAACTTGTGATATTATCATAAGTATTGATAAAGATCGGGGAGGGGAAATGAGTATTGAATGTTTTGTTGGTGGGAATAGAATAGAGAACGACTTAGGAACTACATTTGTACGTAGAGATAAAAGAGTGAACACTTTAGATATCAGTACCATTCATCTGAAACGACTCATATTATTTGAAGTAATGGTCTTCCGTCACATTTTAAGTTCAGAGGAAATTACTAAAATTTTATCTATCGGGTGAACAAGTTCGCACCGATAGGAACTTCGTGTTCAACATCAGCTAGACTCCGCGACCGGCCGGCCGGACTGACAACGGGGTCCTTTATATAGGCTAGTTTGATGGTGATGACTCACACGGAATTTCCCGTACACCTTCGGAACGTGTATAAACATGCTCAGCAGGGAATTTCCCGCTTAGTTCAGGACAATGCACTGCTGCGCCAGCTGTTGCGCATGCGTGAGTTCGTATATAGGTCAGGGTCATACTTTAGTTACATGGATGGTTAATTTTTCCTTCGCTTCATGTAGATAAATGAATAAAATGGGTGTAAAATTCTTACTTCATCCCAGTTGTCCACCCTTTCTTTACTACTACCCTGGGATGTTCATATTGATAATTAATGCAAGAAATTGAGTATGCGCATTTGACTTTTACGTAAACTTTGTACTTATATTCCTTTTGATCAGCGTATAGTACTGTACTATGGTCTATTCTAGAGTATTCTTGATTATTGCTGTGTAGTTTGGGGGAACACAACAGTTAAGAATATTGATAAAGTGTTTATACTTCAGAAAAGAGTTCTACGAACGCTTTTTGAACTTCCGTTGATTTCCCTTCAGTGGATTTATTTTCATAACTTAATGTCATGTCTGTCAGACAAAGACTATTTTACTTCACCGCAATTGAAACATTTAAATGTTTGAAAGGGTATGGTCCACAGTATTTATCTGATTTGTTTACCGCTCAGAGTGATGTACATAGTCATCATACACGGTCTACTTCTCGCCAGGATTCTTATGTACCTAGATGCTTTTCAAAATATGGTCAACGTAGCTTTCAATACCGTGCTGCCAAACTGTGGAATGCTTTACCTATTGAAATCAAACAAAATACTGTTCTGTACACCTTTAAATCTGACTTGAAAGTTTATGTAATAATGAATGTTCCTTTGTAGATGTAATTATTGTAATTTTGCTTGAGCCCCGATGAAAATTACTGTACAAGTAACTCGGCCGTTCAATAAAAGTGTAAATAAATAAATAAGGCTGATGACGTCTTCAGAAACAGATTTACTCGGAACAGCAGAACAAACATAAAAATGTAGAGAACAGCGTTTGTAGAAAACGTTTGCCTCGTCTAGAATGTGAATCACTAAATAAATGCTAGCTATTAAAGCTAATGTTGCAGATGACCAGCGCCATCTCAGGCATGAAGAAGTTTTGTACCACAAATTACTTCCCTCATCCATTGTCTCACTGTACACACAAGTCGCGACGAAAATTATGTTAAAGTCGCATTTTACAAGTTCACAAGATTTTGATACTCGGGTCTGCATCGTGAGCGGATGAATACAAATTATATTATCTCCAGCAGGTGGCCTGAAAATGACAGGATTCTGAGCAGCTTTGGGGTAAGTTGGCGAACGTTATTACTCCATTCAAAATGGAACAGGGCAGTGTTCTGCTACCAACTGCATACACCGTTGTAATATTCTAACGTAAGAGCTGCCAGTCATGAGTTTAGCACTCTAGGGTACCATGTTGGATAAAAATGTTAGTTCTTAAAGTTTGTGATGTGAAGATTGTAACCCAAAAATATTTTACTTCGGTTCAGTAAAAATTTCTGTAAATGGTGCAACAATTACGTGTTTTCGCACCCTCTGCGGCAAAGTCGATCGGTAACCGGACAACCGGTAAACGAGACCGGGAACAAGACAGTGTGTATAAGCGGGCATCCGATTCGTTTACTATGTAGTTAATAGCATATTCGAAAAAGGGACATCGTGGCAAATCGGTACGGCGTGACTGAAATACCTTGGTCAATCAGTTCTGTATGCTTCTTATTGTATTTTAGTTCCAATTTAACTGCACGTGTCTAGAATTTGAATGTAGCTGCATCGGCTGCTGAATCTGTATGTTTTTGTTTTTTTCCAGAGGAAGGGATGTTTTGAGAAGGTTGGTACTTCTTAGTTAGTGTAGTTCGATTATCCATTAATGAAGAAAGGGGTCAACGTAAGAAGAGGACATTTGCCAGTGTACTGATACTTTGATAAAACTTACCAAATACTATCACATCAAAAGAACACGAAGCTTTGTTCCCGGATGCATCTGTAGCTTCACAAAACACGACACTAGTGCCAAGCAAGAAGTCAAACGATGAATCATGGCTGCAAGACACATTGCTGTGACCTGAATTGTCTACTGCAATTGGAAGTGACCAGGTCACGGTTGTTGAGGCTTTCCCAAGATCAGTGCTTTCTATTCGATCTGATGGACACTGAATTATTGGACTTTCGTCATCTGTTTGCGAGAAAACAAACATAAGAAATTTAATTTTTGTGAATGTAATTAAAATGTGCTTCATAAACATCAAGATAGTACAAAATCCAAGAAAGGATATATAGGCCTATATATATATATTATATATATATATATATATATATATATATATATATATATATATATATATATATATATTGTCCTCCCTATAGTATGACGTCACGCTATGTGTATATGACTACGATGAATCCATGTTCCACATGTGGTGGATATCGGACCCTGACTACTTTGAAACATAAACAAAAATCAGCTGTTCAGAACTTATATTCGAATTCCTGAAACGCAAGAAAGTAGGAGGGTAATGAAGCATAATGAAATAAGGAGTATTGAAATAATTGTGCAAAATACAAAATACCGTCGATACTAAATTGTTATGGATTTGTGTTTCTTCGTCGTTGATTTGTGATGACACGTTTAATGTTTACACCACTGTCGTTTTAATACGCTGTGTTACCGGCATTTGTGTTGTCGATGTCCATCAAACAATATGATTAACAGAAACGATAACCCAAGACAAGTACCAATCGTCCCTGCAGCAGTAAGAATGTTTTCTGAAGCAACATTGAACGGTTTGATAATAATATCACGGCCAATGCTGCCGAAGCAATCAACAAGCTTAAGTCGACCCGATGAAGCGAAGGGCGTTCATAATTTCTGACAGCAATGACGATACTCTCCGGACTTGAGACACATTAGAAGAAATGCTATTTTATTTTTCAAGAGCGACGTAACGATGTTATCTGTGCATTTAATTAAAGTTGCAAACTATAGTTTTGTCGGTGCATATTGTGCATTACGGTTCCTGTATTGTACCTTGTTGTTGACCTTCCGTCGTCTCGCGTCTGAGCTTAGAAAGACTCGTTGCTCATAGTCTTACGGATTGAGTCAGAGTCGAACGCTGTTCTTCGTTATATCTAGCCAAGCTTTCTTTATTCGTACAATATCA
Source organism: Ptychodera flava (assembly GCF_041260155.1). Classification (NCBI taxonomy): domain Eukaryota; kingdom Metazoa; phylum Hemichordata; class Enteropneusta; family Ptychoderidae; genus Ptychodera; species Ptychodera flava. Next base: position 28,604,404 of record NC_091929.1, read on the forward strand.
AACACTCAATTGGTTATTTCGTAAAACATGATAATTGGTAATTTTGAAAATTCATGCAAGCTTTGCAGAGCAGAATTCTATGAATGATATTCGAATATTGACAAAAAATAACCCGTTCTCGGTAGCTGCGCCTGAGTGTCGCGACGTCCAGTTTTCACGTCCAATAATTCTATGAATGAATTTTCAGGAATCGAAAACTATCCCTATTTCACTCAAGTTGAAGTTATCGTAAGCACCAAATAAATACATTGCATTAAAAATCCTTACTAAATCTTTCCTACTTCCGCGTGATTGTCAGAGAAAAAACCCTACGACAGATGCTATTACCCGTAAGAGCTGCAGCTTCGACAATGATATGTACAACTGAGCGCAGTCAAGTCAGCTGTAACCCAGCCACTACTGCATTGCATAAGCGCATGAATACTGGTAATATAGTGACTCTCGTTCTTTCCCAGTAATTATCATTCCTGAAAGGTTTATTCACTGAAAACGGGGTCTATCCATGTGATAAATATATAACCCTCGTATATCTCACCCGTGCGTCTGCGTCGCGGACTCGTGATTCCCCTTGTAGCGCCCGCGTCCCCCTCGATAACGGCTTTTGGGATACAGCCGCTACCCGGGGAATCACTCCGCGACGCAGCCACACTTGTTCGGATACGGGGAATTATATATA